>NC_092859.1:35948527-35993746 GCF_032062135.1 Pyxicephalus adspersus
ATACATATTTTATATATATATATATATATATATATATATATATATATATATATATTATAAGTAAACATGTGTGTTGTATTTACATGTACAGTATACATATTTATATAAGTTTATATGTGTGTAGTGTGTACATGTACAGTATACATATTTATACATAGTCTAGGTATATGTGTGTAGTACATACATACATGTACTTGTATGATAGTAACCCTATAGATACATGTAACACACCCACATATATACATATATAGTAAAGGTATGTGTATGTACAGTATGTATGTGTAGGTACTATACGTACGTATTATTATACACATGTACAGGTATAACCTAAATGGACACACAATTACTTAAATGAGAATTCTGCACATATAGTATAGGTATGTGTATGTATATGTATTATAGTAGCCATGTATATAGATAGATATCAGGATACACACATGTAAATATATTTATTTACACATTGTTACATACAATAAACATATGTACACGTAGTATAGGAATGTGTATATATGTATATGTAGCATAGTAGCCATGTATGTAAGAAGATATTAGAATACACACATATACATATATCCTACACATGAATGAAACTTCTGTACATATAACACACACATGTATAGCATATACATGTTCAGTGGTAGCCATGTATGTAGGTTTTGTAGTACATTTATAAACATGAATTAAACTTCTGTATTTTTAGTACATGTGTGTATAGTATGTACATGTATAGTAGTAGCCATGTATGTAGATATTATATGACTCACATTTATACACAAATATGAAGCTCCCATACATATAGCACATGCATGTATAGTATATACATGTACCATAGAAGCCATGTATGACTGTAGAGCCAGAATGCCCCTTGGCAGTTCTTTGGGGCAGCCACCAGTTTACTAGGACATGAATTACACCGGCGGTATGTTAATAATGTAGCTGTGTTTATTGCTGCCCGACACGCTTCACACATCCCTGTTCATGGTTTGTTTTATTAAATTCTCACACACAGCAATGTGTGGCCCAACAGAGGCTCTGAGGGCCCCAAGTTACAGCCCCCTGGCTGCTCCTCAGTCCCTGTATATGTGAATGTATGAGGGGGTGGTGAGGAGATTTGCTCACTCTGAGGCAGGATGTGTAGGCCTCATTCCTGTCATGATTCCCATGTGCACAGACGATGTGACTGACCCCCAGGTACCGCGCTCTATTATTACATCCCCGGGCCCTCAATGGCTTCACATGTCTACATACGCTCCGTATATCTTTTTTTTTATATCACGTACGCTGCACCGTTATTCATATTTAAAAGCCTGGTGATGGGGACGTGACAGCTGCATTAGGAAGCAGCAGGCTGAACAAAGCGACTGGATAATTTGTGGACAGAGTGAAAAAAAATGGAATTATTTGCAGGCGTCCATTAGATCCCATTAGGTTGGCAGAGGTAAATGGGGGGGGGGGGGGGGGTCATTAGGTAAATGAGACAAGGGCACCATGAGTTCATGGTGATGGATTGTCATCTCACTGCACAACTCATATTTCATAGCCAGTTCTCACCTAGCACACAAATCAGGGAAATTAAATCAACAACTTTGTAAGTAGAGTTTATTGGCTGTCTGGTTCCATGGAGGCTTCAGTCCCATTAATAATGTTTGGATAATGATGGACAGAAGACGGAGCTGCGGACATGGACGTGCAGGGGTTTTATTTAGGAATGGACATACCGTTAGTACTTTAGCTTTGCTACCCCATGGCAATCGTCTATTCCTAAGGACTTCAAGAGTCTGTAGCTTGAGATTCCAGACATATCTGTGTTACACCATCAAGTCTTCCAGAACCAAACATCCCAGAAGGAAGCAGAGAACTGCTTTCAATGTAAACTTTAAAGAGGATTTTTAGCATAGCAGATGGCAGTACAAATGCAATCTGCCTTTGCAGCTGGTTGCATGAAAATCCCTTTTCAAAGTGAATCTGCATGTGATGTGAATAGTATTTCTGTGGTGAACAGAGTATCATTTTCTCGGTTCCTGGAGAAAATGATTCTCTGGGCTTCCTCTAGTGCCGATTACATGACCAATAGGCATTAATGAGTTTAAAATAGAGGGATCAGAACCTGGCGACTCTTTTGAGCCTCCCCTTATCACCTGTGCAGGCTTCTGGTCACATGACTAGCACCAAAGGGATCCTGGAACAGCATTTTCTCCAGGTAAAATAAGGTTATTAGTACAACTTTATTTATCTGTTGAGAAAATAAGAAAAAGGAAAAAGTAGGTTCTTTTTCAAAGCTTTTAAACTCAAAATTGGTAGACACAATACAAAGCAACAATGCCAAAATATACATATCATTAGTTGTGCTAAACACTTTTGCTCCATGGGGTTTGAAAGGATCTAATACTAAGTAGAGGTCTCCTAGTAACAGATCGCATATATGTTGGTTTCAAGTAGCTGGAAACTGTGCAGGTAAGAAGAATGCACAAGTTTTAATAAGCGCTTCGCTTATTTGGCTGCCTCAGGGGATGAGAAACTTAAGGTATACGTGCAATAGGTTGTTATGGACCTAAAATATGAATAAACATCATGTAGTATTAGGAGGAAAGTCAGGAAGGTGAAAAGATTGACTAGTAAAGCAGAGGACACTGTGATATGTTGTCTGAAGCAGCCTGGAGTGTAAAATGCATACCTTAAAGAGGAAGTAAACCCAAAAACGACCCAAAACAACAAAAAAAATACTTACCTTCAATCCCGCAGGGCAGTTGATCAGTCCAGTGGTTTTCTTCAATCGAGTCCCGCGTCGTCCCGGTATCCGTCTTCGGGCCGGCACACTAGACACCGCCATCTTCTCTCTGTTCTTCTGAATTCTTCTTCCTACGTCACCCAACGCAGGTGAGAGATCGGGTGACGTAGATGGTAAAAAAAACTTGCCGATCTCACTGTGCATGCATGAGATCAGCAATTTCTTTCCCTTTTGGCGAAAGGGCTCCTTCTGCGCATGGAGCAGCCAAGAGCCTCCTGGGATACATGGCGTAGGTATTCTAGGAGGCTCTGCTCTCCCATTCTTAAAGATTCATTAAAAAAAGGATGTTGCACTTAAAAAAAATCACAAACAGAATTTTTACTTTACACAAAAAGGTTGTCTACCCTTTTACGTAAAGTAAAAATTCTAAGTTTGGGTACACTTTAAAGTATGCGGGCATTAGATTGTTATGAACCTCAAATAAGAATAAACATGAAGTAGTATTAGGAGGGAAGTCGGGAAGGTGAAAAGATTGACTAGTAAAGCAGATGACACTGGGATGTGTTGTCTGCTGCAGCCTTGAGTGCAAAATGCATACCTTAAGTGTGTCACCCCCTGAGGAAGTCAAATAGGTAAAATGCGTTGGAAAAGAGCAATTTACTATTAAAATTTGTGCATTCTTCTTACCTAAACAGTTTCCAGTCACTTGGAACCGACATATATGCGATCCATTACTAGCAGACCTCTATTTATTATTAGGTCCTTTCAAACCCCATGACGCAATAAGGGTTTAGGACGACTATTGATATGTATATTTTGGCATTGTTACTTTGTATTGTGTCTATCAATGAGATATGAAGCTTTTATTTGCCAGAAAAAAACTCTACTTTTTTCCTTTTTCTTTTTTTCTCCATTGTACTCCATTGGGGCTAGCATAGACAACTTACTTTATTATTACCAGGGCAGCTCACACCCACCTCTAACTGATTACTTTTTATTCATCTGTCCACTTTGGTGAATAATACATTCTGACTTTTCAGTTTTGCCCATGGCATCAGTACTGCCTATTCCATGTCAGATAGTAGATAGAATGAGCTGAGCACAAAGTAATATATAGTATGCTTTCAAAAATAAAAAACAGTCCTGTATCTGATCAGTTGTAATCTGTAAGCGTAGAGAAGGCAAAGTTCCTTCTAATAAAACAACATTATAGTAACTAATGGATATTCTTCCAGAGCTGTTACCAAACACATCTGTATATGCCGTATCAGTAAGCTATCACTAATCAGCTACTTACCTAGGTGCAGCTCCTCCACAGCTGGGAACACATGGCCGCTGTCAAGGCTCACCATCTGTTCTCAGACAGAGCCATGATTGGCTAGCTTTACCTAGACTTACCTTTCCTTGTCCCCGTATGACTCTCAGCTATGGCTGTGCTTCAGTGCCAGCTGCTGATAAACTGATTTGTGATGTAAAATAGCAAGGTGGAGGGGTGAGGGGACAGGGAGTTGAAGTTAGCTGAAGAAAAACAATTAAAACATATTCAGTATAAAATACATCATGTAGGTTATTTATACCATGGTTCACATATCCCAGGGGGATCCTCTTAGGTGTTGCCTCATAAATCAAACCAGTCTTGGGAGACTAAAGTCCTAGCGATTTATATATTGGAATCTCAACTTTAGTAAGGAAATAAAGGAGCACCCACCTGCCCGTCCTCATCTTCCTCAACTTCCTATTGGTTAATCGAATCAATTGCAACCTTGGTTTCCAAAGCTTTAGGAAAGAACTGGATAGTCCTTGACATACTCAGCAAGTAAAGATTTGCATACTAGAGCTTTCCAGAGATTTTGATAGACTGTGTGCATGGCACTTAGATGAGGCCACTCTAACCTAGAATACATAGGGTGGAAGGATGCGACTAGATTGCCATGGGGCAGAAAACCTGATGTTTAGACGCTTAAATGCTGTAAAAAGCCAGAGGGTAATAGAATGAGTCCAAAAAGTTACTAGTTTGGTATCTGTGTTCAATAAAAATGCCCAGCACTGATATAGATAGAGTGGGGCATGTCTGTTGTCTCCTGAGATTACACAGCCCTGCCAGGTAGCATAGCAAGATTGGTGACTTGACTGTTCTTTATTACAATAAAGTAACCTCAAGTTCACCACCCCACCCTCAGCCTTGGGATTCCCAACCTTCCTGCCAGCTCATGTAATTGTAGGACATGTGATTGGCTCCAAGTTCTGCTTCTTCTTCTCCCAGTCTGCAAGAGATTCATTGGACTTCACATTTAAAGTACAGACATTACCTAAATTTCCACTCTACTCTTTCTCTACCCCTACAAAGCAATGTTTCAGTATAAACATTTGCAATCCTGTAGTATGAAGCAAGTTTTATTACTCCATGTAATGTCATCATCTATTTCTTGCAGGGACAGCTGCTGAGAGCTCTCCTTCTATTGACATAAGCACAACCCCAGAACTACATCCCCTAATAGTATCTTAGTTGTATGAAGTGTGTGGGACCCAAGGTAGCATTGTTTCTGCTGGGATATAAATCATTGCAGCCACGGATGACAACACTGGTTGTAATTTCAGTACAGCAGAGGCCTCGTGTTGTCAGCTCAAGTAAGAAGTTAGGAAACGCTGGGATTCTGAAAAATCACCAGGTACTTGCAGCATTGAGGGGAATAAAATATCAGAAAATAGGCATGCATGAGAGACATTTATAGGAGAGATGTTCTGCATATGTTTTTTTTGTTACCCTGACATACACTTGAACATTGGCATACCCTGACACGCTCCGGAACAGATTGCAGGCACTAGTGACAGATTGTGTGTCCCCCAGTGGCAATTTGTGACCCAGTGACACGGCTTTTTCAGTATGACCTTGAACTCGATGCATTTCTTTTGTTCTAAGCCCACAAGGGCAGCTTAACAATAGCCCGATGGAGAGCGCCCTGTCGATTTGCTGATGCTGTTTATTTATTATTTCAGGGGGATTATGTCACACTTGACGTTAATCATTTTTCCTTTCACAGCACAGTGGCCTATTGCTCTTTGTCACTGGCTAGCGAGCGTGATGTAATTAGTTCTTTTCATTACCAAATGAAACACACCAATCATTATTGTTCTCTTTGGGTGCCAGTTTTGGTGCAAAGTGTTTTTCTGGGTTTGTAATGTGTGTATGAGTAGCACTGTGTCTGTACAGCTGATGTCTGCCTGTAGATGTCTGACTTATTCCAAATCCATCCATTGGTTTGTGACTTCTCATGTGTGAGAATATTTATTATGTAAAGAGAACCTGTGGTCTGATTAACATTTTTAGGATGTGTGTGTGATGACAATCAGCCAAATGGTAATAATCAGAAATGTGAGTTGTAACATTGGACTCTGGGAAGTAACTAAATCAATTTAAAAAAGACTGCTTTCCCAATAGCATTATATAATGTTTATATATATATATATATATATATATTCGCTTTTTTTAGGGGACAGTATAAAACAGGATATCACATTACCTTAATTCAGGGTCTTCCCCTGCTAATTCCAGTTATGTAGACCTCAAAATAGAGCAGTCATATCACTACCGACCCTCACTGATGATGCCATCACATAGAATGCAGGACCAAGGTCACTGCTGGTTCTACATTGCCAGTGATGATGTTGGGGTGCCTGACCATTGGAAATAAAAGGAATGGAGTGACAGCTATTGCAAAACCACTGAGTAAAGTAAATGTAACCCCTAAAATCCGGCTGCAATTGACCTTGCTTAGTATTTCTAGTTATGGGTTGACAACTCTCTTTGCCTGCATTCTGTGCTCCTGTGTTGGCACTCTATTACAAATCTATTTCTATGCAGACTACAAATGGTCATTTTACCAAAAACGATTTTTTCAAAGTAGGTGAGTTACCCATATCCCAAATAGTGTATTTAAACAGGTTCAAAAACAAACAGGATATTAAATGGTACAAAAGTGACTATTTGTAAAGGTAAAATACAATATTTGTGTTGCATATGGAAGTACTATGGGAGTAGATTCATTGGAGATTTTATTTAAACAAAAGTGTTTTTTCTTTCATTGCTATCACTTTGCTACCATTATTATTTTTTTATTTATATACTAGTGAAATAGCCATTTTAATACACATTATGTAGACACGGTCCACTTTTGTCACCATCCGAAACTGCGGTCAGAAATGCTGTGCAGCCTGTAATGCAGAAAGTATCTAGAGAGCTGTTGCAGAAGTCCAGCATCACTGGGATGAAAAGCAATGAAACCAATATTTACCAATATTTATTCATAGTGTACACATAAGATTTACATATATTTAAAGAGATAAAGGTATGTCGTCTTTGCCTAGGCTGTAAGTTGGAGCTGAAAACAATGTTTTTTTATCTATGGAAAAAAAAGTCCTTTTATTTGCTTATGTTTTATTGGTAATATTGACATATGGTCCATATGGTATAGTCCACTGTCTCTATCTTGTCTCTTCAGTAAAGAAAATAAAAAGGCAAGCAGCATGTAAAATAGATTTCATAATTAACAGTGAATTCAATATTTGCTCTCTTAAAGAGCTACAAACACCACTGCCATCCGATCCTTCTGATTGTGTGATTATTCTGGTCTCCTGGTAGGTGCCCAGGGTCCTCAAGTTGGCTGCTATTTTAGAACTGCATCCTGTTTTAGTTGTGGCCAAAGGGAGGAACCAGGTATCCAACACTCCCGAACGTATCTGATAACAGCACTGTGTTTAAAAGAGTGAAACCTGACAAAATTCCACAACACCAAGCAGGGAACCAGGTATCCAACACACCCAGACGTGTCTGATAGCAGTAGTTCTTCAAGATAGTCTTCTGCTAGGTGCTGTGGTTCCTCTTGCTGGCCGCCATGTTGGCACTGTATCCTGTTTTGACACCGCTGCCATTCAATCCTTGTGGTTGTGTCATTATTTTGGTGTCCTGCTAGGTGCTGTGGTTCCTCAAGTTGGCCACTATATCAGTACTGTGCCCTGTATTGATCTAGTGGCCAGTAAGAAAAAACAGGTATCCAACACAAATGAACGTATCTGATAGCAGCAGTGCCTGTAACTCTTAAAATGGGCTAAACTTTCACATGGTAAAGATCCACAACTCCCAGCAAGGAACCAGCTGTCCAACACACAAAGATGTGTCCAATTTCGGTAGTGTCTATAGCTCAGAGAGATTGAAAAGCACCATGGCACCTAGGAGGGAACCAGTTAGCCAACACATCCTAAAGTGCCACATAGAAGCACCAACTGTAGATTGATAAAAAAAAGTAAAGGTTACACTCACTGTTAGCTGGGAAAGTGAAAAGGTTCTTCTTTTATAGGCTTCTTATCTATGACTTTTTTTTTACTGTTGCATGGTTTTTGCAGTATTCTCCCCAGAACCTTTTTTAAGCTGGGTGGGAAAAGGCGGATGGAGGCCCCTGTATTGTGACCCAGTTTTTTAGTAACCACCCAGAAATTAGTGGAGTGGTTACTAAAAAGTGTTGGGTGGTGCGCCTGACTGAAAGGGGGCTGGGTGGAACACTAATTTTGGATTTGCGAAGGTATGCTTTGGGAGATCCTGTAATTATTTGAGACACTTTCTGTTCTAGTGTTACATCATGGGCTTCTGCCCTGTGAGAATGTCACCACTGTAAAAATACATTGCTCTAAGGCCTTGGCCTGAGGAATACAAAATGCAGGCATCTCCCTTTTTGGGAGGAAACCATGTAGCCAGTGATGTCCTAGATCAGTGGTTGACAACCTTTTTGGACCTATGGATCACTAAATGCATGGAATCCAGGCTGCTCATGCGCGGGGAGCTGTGTGTCACTCAAAGGGGAAAAAACTTCCACCATGATGCCAGAACCCACCCATTCAGGTCTGAGCCTGCGATAGGAGAATGGACGGTTTGTGTCCATACGGGAGGCAAGGTCCGCGGCTCTGGCTGGTGCGTCCCTCGGTGGGGTCCTTTTCCTGACCCCGGTCAGTGGTTCACCAGCCAGAGCCGCGGACCACCAAAATGTTCCTGCAGACCACCGCTTGGCGACTGCTGTCCTTGATGACCTTGAGAAAGCTGTGATTGTCCCCACTAAATGGAGTAATCAGTCATTGGTTGGTCCAGAAAGTACATTTGGGAGCATTTCCATACCGTCCTGCATTGAAATAAAGACTAAGACACCACTTGAACCAAAGTTGTTAAGGAGCCACATCTAAGTATCAGTATCCAGAAAGCAGCACCCTGTGAAAGAGGGATTGTACATTATAGAGATAAGGTGATGGACCTTTAAATGGAATTCAATTTAACAATTTAATTTTTTACAATCTAGAAGTAAATACCACATACTTTATTTGATAGTCGTCTCCAAGGCCAGTTATACACTCTGGAGGCATTACTTGACCTGACGTATATTTTTACTGTATTTAATTGTACTTACTGCTGCTGAATGTGCATTTGCAAAAAAAAAAGCTAGAAGGATTTTTAGAAAAGGTTTGCATAATTGTGACCTGGTACATTGAATACAAAGGTGGAATTTTGCTCTGTGCTTTAGGTGAAGTCAAGGTCCAAGCAAAATAAATATTTTTACGGGCAATAGTACTAAATCGTTGTGGAATTTTCCTTATATTGCTAACTTTTTTTTCTGTTGATCCTACGAGCATTCCTATTTCTGCAGCATTTTCTTTTGCAGGCTGACAACTTTGCTAAAGTGCTTTTCATTATGAAGCTCTGTTGTCACCCTTATTTACAGCATCCTCAGCAGACAAGATGGCATTACATGGCTTTACAGTGAGTTTTAGTTCTAATAGGGAGGAGGACACCTTCACCAAGTGATATGCGTGCTCTGGTACCTATCAACTGGCTGTGCTGGAAGTGAGAACAGTCACATAACCTCAAATAAATAAGCAAAATGAAAAGGTATTATCTCCAATATTTGCATAGTCAATGACTTGGATTTATATGGATTACCTAGTATTGTCTAGATATACCCTTCTAAGTGAACCTGTGCTTTGCCGTGTAGCCAAGTGACTCGTCATTAGGTAAATGGTTGGAATACTTCTGTACTTCCTGGCAGTTAAATCTTTGCTCTGGTAAATGGATCTATTTTCCACTGCTATCCAATATTGGGTGTGTTGGAAAGTATCCCCTGCTGGGTGTTCTGGTATTACCCACCAACTTTCAGTGCCATGACTTGGCACAGAAGCAGTGGGAGGAACCACATTGCTCGTCAGGGAATGATCAGGTATCCAACAGGGATGATTTTATTGCAAAATTTGTCAATGTGTGTCCGGATTGTTCATAGTTTTATAGTGGATACATGTGCTTTGCTCTCAGTTTTTTTATGCTAAGGAAAATAAAACCGCTGCTTTCCCCTATTACATAAAAATTTAGTATAGTGCTTTTAATTTAGCAATTTAACACTAGGGGTACGTTCCTCTTTGTTTTTATGTGCCGTCCAGAATCATTACCAATAATTTGCAAATAGAGAAAATGGCTGAACTTTTTATAAGCCTAATATATTATCGGCTGATATCTTCCCACTTGTATGGCACAGCATGCTCTGCTACATTGTTCCTGCAAACAGCTATAGCTCAGACTAATGGCATGTTAGTCCTGCTTAGTGTATGTACTGTTGTTTTGTAGTATGCTCATTTCCCTTTAATGACATTATTAAAACCTAACTGTAGCCATTTTTTTTAGCTACTTCAGATTTTTGTGTTGGATGGAGTGGGGGGAAAAAATAACATTTCTGTTTTTTTTGGTTTTTATTTCTGTATAAATACTATGGCTGGTTGTGCCCTCAGCTCTGATTTTTCGTGTGACAAAATACTTGGTGATGCTTTGTGGTGATGCACTGCAGAGCTGGGGGCATAGTGGCAGGGCACTGCAGAGCTGGGGGCATAGTGGCAGGGTACTGCAGAGCTGGGGGCTTAGTGGCAGGGGGCAGGGTACTGCAGAGCTGGGGGCTTAGTGGCAGGGTACTGCAGAGCTGGAGGCATAGTGGCAGGGCACTGCAGAGCTGGGGGCATAGTGGCAGAGCATTGCGGAGCTGGGGGCATAGTGGCAGGGCATTGCAGAGCTGGGGGCATTGTGGCAGGGCACTGTGGAGCTGGGGGCATAGTGGCAGGGCATTGTGGAGCAGGGGGCATAGTGGCAGGGCATTGTGGAGCTGGGGGCATAGTGGCAGGGCATTGCGGAGCTGGGGGCATTGTGGCAGGGCACTGCAGAGCTGGGGGCATAGTGGCAGGGCATTGCGGAGCTCATGATTTTTTTCTTTATCTGTTGTGTTAGCCCCATAGTTTGGCCCCATATTTTATTAGCTACCTCCAGTGTTTTGGGATCCCTTAAAAAACCTTGCAATCTGTAAATAATGGCAAAGCTCACACGGGTCTCATACACTTAAATGGCACAAGGGAGAGCTTCTGATGAGAAAGTTTCTCCAGGGGAATCAGGATTTGCATAGCATTGAAACAATAGCAGGATTTAACATATGTCTTTATTATCTCTGCAGTCCTTTTTAACATTTAGGTCGCTGTGTGCAGACATAGTCAGGTGAAACACATTTCAGTCTGATCATATGGTGCAAATTTTGTGAAGCTGGCTAAAGAGTCATATCCATAAAGAAGTCTGATTATTGTATTTCCATCACTGAAAAAATGGCTAAAAAAAAGGCAGACTGAGCTAGAAGACTAGTCACCAGTATTGGCTGTGGTTTATTTGCAGCTAATCTTTTTTCCATTACCATGCCTTGCATGCCCCATGCCATGCACTGTATCTTTGTATGTGTAGAAAGCCATCTTGGTAGAAGCAAGTCTTTTTTTTTTTTCTCCTGCCCAAACTGCCCCCTCTGATGACTTGCGATCTCATCACTATTTGGGGGAGTAATGATCAAGAAGGAGATAAAAAGAGTAGTGAAAGCACATCAATAGACTGGATGGAGCAGAAATAGTAACAATGTGGTACAAGTCCATTGGCACAGCTTTTTGTCCAGCGAGGAGAACAGTAAGCAATACCAAATCTCACTCCATATCCCCAAGGGTAGCAAGCAGAGGCAGCAGTACCTGACATTGTTTTCCCCAGCCCCTTTTAGCCGGGCGAACCACCCGGGACTTTTCATTAACCACCCGGTTGTTTTTGGATAGTTACTGAAGAGTTGGGTGACAATACAGGGGCTGCCACCCATCTACAATTTCTTCCCACCTGGCTTAAAAAAAATTCTGGGTTGAACACTGCCTGAGATGATCTCACAGATGCAGGGCACGGCTTTGGCATTATTACCATATCTAAATTTTGCCTTTTAGATAGCAGATGAGAATTTTTAAGTTTTGGTAAATTTTAATTATGTTTTATTGCTTTTACCAGTGACATACCTAGCATCTTCCACTTTCTTCCCTTGGCTAAGAAAAGTTTAGTCTTCCATTGCTGAACCTCTTTTTGAAAATAGTATTTCCGTTGCTTTCCATTATTTCTGAACTGTTAATCCTTAAAAAGTATGCAGAAAGTGAAGTTTGATTTTATGTACACTTGTATATTAGGTGATTCAGGAAACGATAAACCCATGGCATCACAGACAGGCAAGGAAAAGACAAATGTGGACTTAAACACAGGTTCTCTTAATTGAGAGGGAGCTTCAACACCACTTGTGGCTTCTGTTATGGCAGCAGGTGAATGTTTTGCACCAAAAAATAAGGGACAAGTGGATAAAACGAATAAATTTGCCCCTGATTCACTAACAAATCCATAGTTTAAACATTTTACATTCATCTCCTGGGGCGCTGTATTTGGAGCTAGCTTATTTATGCATATCACGCACTATACTGTCTCATAGGACTGAAGATTACCATATAATTAATTATGACATGATTATTAAATTGGAATATAAATAGTATTTTGGCATAATAAATATTGCTTTTCCAAAATGTAAACCTAAATCAGGCTTATATTTATGTCCTACAATTTTTAGAAACTGCTCCTGATTAAAAAAAACTAATATAAATACCTTGCTTCAATGAGGTTAGTATTTGGGTACAGACATCTAATGTCATCTAATGTAGTTTTGACATCGCTGCTTTGTACATGCGCTACCGTCATTCTAGTTATGCCCGAGTGTCAATTGGCAATCTGGTGGTACAAAGCAAGCAGATGAACATACCAAGGACAATGCTGACACAAATTACTCTTTAATTGAGTTCTATCCATTTCAGGCACCTAACAATAAAACAAGGTCGCCAAGTGAGGCTTTAGATGAAGCAAGATTTTCAGTGTATCTAGAAAGTACACTATATTTAGGTAATGAGGGGAACCTATTTAAAGTAAGTGAACTCTCCCTTTAGACACAAGAATTACCATCTGCTCCAATGCTGGTGACAACTGTTACAGTTTAGTTGTTCTTCCCCTCACTTTCAGTGGTTTCTAGGACAAATAAAGTGGATTTAAGTGGAACTAAAGTTTCACTTTAAAATTTTGGCATCAGGCAGGGCTTTATTGTAGAAAGAGAAGGTGATGTTTCTTCTGGAATAAGTATTCTGACCTTCCTGATACCATACCGTCTGTCAAATTCGCTGAGCTGTGCTGGTTACCAGAATGCGCAGCACACCTTGGCTACCCTTGCAAGTGCGCCTGCACAGGATTTATGTCATCCCAACCCAGCCAATCAACATGGCCAAAGATTATTATTATTATAATCCAGTATTCATATAGCACTGCCATATTATGCAGCACTTTACAAAGCCTGTAGTCATTTCACTTGTTGTCTCTGTAAGGGGCTCACAATCTAATATATGGAATGAGGATGGGAAAAGGGAGAAGATGGAGGCACCAGCAACAGAACTGGTCAGGTGAGTATTCTCTGGGTTTAGTTCCCCACTGGGAACTAATTTCACTGGGTTTATTTCCCCATGGAGACACAGACAATGATAATATATGTTCTAAACCTTTAACACAGCCTCAATTGCATGATATACAGCCTATGTTGTTAAAAATTGTTGTGCCATACTTACCTGTCAGTTGCTCCAAGGACAGCCACAAGTAGGTGCTGAACAAAGGTGAGATTTGAAAAAGAGCAGAGGCACTTATTGGCTGGTTCTGCCTGTAAATCATTCTTGATCAGTATCAACCTGACTGCCTGCCGTGGTTGTGTTTAGGTTCTGACACCCCGAGGCAGGTAAGTATTACACAGTGTTAGTAAATAACAGTGTTAGTTTATATAGTAGACAAAAAGGAACATATATATGCTGGAGTAAACTGATATTGTATATATATATATATATATATATATATATATATAGATAGATAGATATAGATATATTGTTGTTTATGGTCGTTCTACGCCTGGATTGGAGTATTCTTGTTTCCCACAAACATTTACTCATTAGTTTCCAAGGACTGCCAGTGATACGTTCACATTGTCATATACCCTGTTTTTTTGTACTTCTAGCATTAAGAACTTAGCAAAATGTTTCTTTCTTGGCTGCTGTGTGTGTCAAGTACGTCTGCCTTTTAGAATCTAATTCTTCATTTACTTTATGCAAGAATGGATTCCTTGACTGGTACCGACTCTGATGACTCAGGACTATAACTAACCATCACAATTGTGCAGCAGTGATTTGAGAATTACATTTTATTGAGTACTAAATCTTTCATAAGAGCCCTGTTTCTGAAATATGCGTGCGATGGAAGCTGCGACGACTCGCTAAAAGTGACAGCAGGTGAACTGTATTTTAACATCAAAATTCTGAAAAGATAATCTTTCCGTATGTGACATAGGTAGCCTGGACCTGCTCTCTGAGTTCAATTAAGCACATACAAGTATTAAAGTATACTTTTTATTCATAGGTTAAATATAGACATTTCCTGCCTGTAATATTTATCTTTAAATCTGTAGCAGCACTGATAATAAAAGGATGATTATCATATCAGTCTCCGGAAACTGCATATCCTTAACGCATGTGGCTACAATTCATGCTTCATTCACAATGTCTTCAATTGTAGCCACCCTATTGTTTGATAGAGAGATGAGAAGCATCCACATCCATAATACATAATGCAAGGAATCATGGGACATTTATTTTATTATAGGCAGGCCCTAGTGTTCAGATAGAAATATTGAAAACTACCAGCAGCCTCTGCACAGGTTTTTCTGCATATATAAATACTTAATTATTAAAACATATTACTTATATTTGATTGTTTGTTAATATATAGTTCTTGATGTGAGGACGTATATCCTTTAAGTATTACCCTCCAAAAAATGTTAGCACAAACCTTATAAATGAAGATTTAATCTGCATTTTTACTGAGGTTGCAATATTAGATTACATTTTCATTTAATGCTTTAGATGAAAAGCCTACTAACTGGAAATCTATTGACTGGAAGAACATATTTCATTTTAATGTATCTATTTTGGGAGATACTATGTTAAAAAATGCATGACATGAACAATAGACATACAGATAAAGTAATCTAATAGGGTATTGTGTAAGCTGATCTTTTTATATATATAATATATATATATATATATATATATATATATATAACAATCAAATGAAGACAATCCATCAAATCTTTCTACCAGTTCCCAAAGCAATTATGCCGGTATTATGGGTTTGATGGGGGTGCATGGAAGGAGCGTTATAAGGCTGGGGGGTAAAATTAAAATATGAATGTGATAAGAGGATTAAAGAATAGTACAGATGTATGTACAGGTATAGGATACATAAATCCACAATTTCCATCTCAGTCTGTGACAACAACATATTGTCTGTGTAACATATTGTGCAGATATTTTCATCAACTCATTTTCATCCAGTAAAATTATTAGTTTTCATTCCTTTCTATCTTTCTTTTTCTTTGTATACATATATATATGTGATATGACAAAAATTGTGACCATTCTAAAGGAATAGTTCCTAAAATGTGATACCATTACCATCTAATGAGCATATTTAAAACAAATTAATCATTTTAAATTTATTTCCTCATGTATCCACCACCAGGACCCATAATGAGTTGTACCATAAACTGTATTTTGCAGCCAGGTATACTTCCATGTTCACTGAATTGGCCTGCAGTTGACTTTCTTCATATCTAGATTTAAAGTGCATTTAAACTGTTAAAAGAAAAGTCACCAGCAGGTAAATGTTTTTGGCAAAAGAAGTATGCCCAATATTTTTTGGCCCAAAAAAGGCCTTGTTCTTGGTGGCTTTTTATCCCTACATTGCAGTGTAGAGATTAGCCTTTTATTCGGTGCTATTCTTAGATTGTAAGCTCTTCTGGGCAGGGTCCTCTTCTCCTCCTGTGTCACTGTGTATATTTGTCTCATTTGCAACCCCTATTTAATGTACAGCGCTGCGTAATATGCTAGCTCTATATAAATACTGTTTATTATTAATATTATTAATAATAAAAATAATATTAATAATAATATATTCTAAATATAATTTACTTGCTAAATATGATATAATGACATGAGTTCACCCACATTAACAAATTCAGTTCAGCTTTAAGGTTTACTTTACGTAGGTGGTGGGAGCAGTGTCAGTCATCCGGTGGCTGCAACCACAATATGTGTTTACATGAATGAGTGTTTGATTTAGTTGAATGGACAGCCAGTTGGTGTTTTTTAACCAGCCCTACCTCCCCTATTTTTTCCCCATTGGCAGCTCTGGGCAAGATGCATGTTTGCAAGGGGTAAGGAAGCAGTAACTGCATCTCAGGCTACCTCCCTGTGTGGACAAGCCTTCAATGCTGGAACTGTTTAAGAACAAGAATGACTAAATCCTGTTCTCGATGGCCATATACAAACCAGCATTTTCTTTTAAACCAAATCACATTTTGACTCTTTTAAACCATTCTGCTAAATGTAATTCTGTCTATTAGAGAAACACTAAATATATGTGTGGACCCCAGCCCTTGAGGATTGCAGTTGGAACTAAGCCTAGGAGCTAAATCGGTCATCTCCTGGGTTTGTGCTCCTTAGCTGCGCAGCACTGTGTCACTCCATATCAATGTAGGAAGTGCTGTGACATCATTTGCGGTATCATCAGCAAGTTTTGTGAATCTGGGGACCAAGACAGGACAGAGCAGAGGGTTTTACAAAAGATTACTTGCTTTATTGTTTGCTGATAACAGTCTCCAGTGATTTCATCCATGCACTCTCATAATAAAAAAATCAAATGTAACAAAATATTGATATCAGTTTTTTTTTTAATTTGCCCTCGTTCCAGATCCTAAAATCTATATTCAATGCTTAACTTGCTTAGTTAGTGTGAAAAACTTGCATAATTGAAGACATTGGGCCTGATTTATTAAAGCTCTCCAAGGCTGGAGAATATACATTTTCAGCAATGAATCTGGGTGATCCAGCAAACCAGGAATTGATTTCTTAAAAGTAATTTGTTATTTGTTAGCAAATGGACCATTCAATTCTAGGTCCGCTGGATCACCGAGCTTCAGTGATGAAAGTGTATTCTTTCCAGTCTTGGAGAGGTTTAATAAATCAGACCCAATGCCAGATGGGAGAGCAAAAGCTAGACACTGCAGCAAACACAGCCATGAATCTGAACACTCTTAGCACCATGGAACACTAGGCAGTGCGGAAAGGGCATCTGAGTTATGTGTGGGGGCATACTAGATTAGGAAGAGGAACCCAATAAGGATTTTCAAAAAAAGTGAGCTTGCACTTCAAAGTTTAACCCCAGGAAAATAGCTAAATACAAGGAGGAAATACATATATGGAAGTTTCTATATCTACCAAGTATTTGTGCCTTTATCCATGCAGTCCTGAGATTTATATAGCTTTGCCCTTTAGCACAGCCCTGTTTAGAAAAGGAATGGGAGCAGGGGAGGAGATTCAGGTTACTGATGAGCTTTTGTCATCAGCATGCTTTATGATATGCTTCTTGATCTGATTGGTACTATGTGCTGCTTCTCCCTCTCAGATCTACTCACTACAGACTTTATAGATGCCTACAAGAGACTGATACAAAGTCAAATATAGTTACTTATATTGCTTAAAAAAAAAAATACATGGTATAATGAATTATTGATTACAGAGCTGCATTCCATTGTATCTTTTATATTTGTTTGGAATTCAGTTGTAATCAAGCTTGAAGGTGAGAGTCCAGGGTTGTAATTGAGTCAAGTAATCAGTAGCATCTCCAGTATTTCCATCATGGCGGGCTCCCATTAAAGGATTAACTTCACACCAGCAGACATGTTGGCCCAGAAGCCTTTTAGTGCCCAATGCCAAAGCTGGTAAAGGAGGCAGTAGTATGGGAGTCATGCAGGACAGACTGAAATCATTAAAATGAGAACTCCCAGCTGTTTGCCTTTGTAATAAATATAAAATCATGTATGTACACAAAAGCATACATGATTTACAAACTGGAAGAATTCTACTCTTGTTCAGTTGTCCTTCCTTGTCCTTTATGTAATAGGCTATTGTCCCTAAGAAGAGTTGGTGATAGCGTTAATGAGAGCAAATCTTATAGGATCAGGACATTTGAAAGGACATTTCAAGGACATTGTTCTTTGATTAAGTTTAGCCTGTTTTGAGAGAAATGCAAACGCTTCCACTGTTGTCCTCTCCTTCTGAAATTATATTTATCTGGATGTCAGGGTGATCCCCCAGCTTCAGTGCTTAATTGTTAGTATGTTAGGTCTGTGATTGTAGAAAATATGAAAGTCTGCAGATCAGCCAAGGTACCCACTGTTTAAAGTTGACCCACATATACTCACCATGATGCACAATGACCCATATAGTGAACTCGCTATAAAATTATTAAGTTTGGGGTCATTGCAAAAGGGCAAGGAGGGCACTCTTTGTATCAGGAGGAAAAAAGGGTTTAACCCCAAGAATAAGGAATAGCTTAAATTGAAAATGGAGAGTGTTAGTTTGAATCAGCTGAACTGTTAAAAAAAAAGCTGGATGTGTTTCTTGTTGCATATAATTTAGCTGTCTAATATTATTTATAGACAATTTATAGTATAACTTATTAGTTGGGGGGGAAAGGTTCTTGTATATCCTGGTCCTAAATATTAGCAGATTTATGTGCAAGGCAGAAAGAGTCAGAAAAAATCGGTTAAGCCAAGCAGATTTCCCAGGATTTGGGAATAGTTACCATGATGCCCTGTAGGCCACCTGTAGCTAATCTTATCCCCACCACTGACCATGCTTTGTATCACACATACAACTGTGTGGGGGGCATCCATCTTGGTAAGGAATTCTTCTTCATGTCAGTGCCCCCCCCCATAATTTGGAGGGATATTTTCCAGATTAAGTAAAAGAGATGGAAAAGGCAGAGATCCACAGGATTAATGAGTCCAAAGCTGTAAATATGTTGCAATGAATCAGCAGACACAACTTCATCTTCAAGTACAGTAGTAGGGTCACCAAATCTATATAGAATATTAGTTGCAAATCCTGTGTCTTAGATGATGTCACAATGCAGATATACAGCTATGAGGCAGTTCTATAGGCACAGGAAATGCAGTATCACTTTTCCGAAGGTATTCAAGCCTAAATGTAAATTCTTATTGTGTCACATATACATATATATATATATATATATATATATATATATATATAATTTTTAGATGTTCAATAAAAGGTAGCATATCTTGACTTTATTAGTTCAGGTCCACCTAAAAGAGGAACGGTGGAAGCTGCCTGATAGCAAACTGAGTGAAAATGACTAGTCATTAGTATTGCCTATAGGGTTCATTGCTTAGGGTAATTTCACCGGCCTTCCCAACTGTTCCTATTGAAATATATGGGGATACTTGGGAACAAAGTCTGTGCACCCATTTACCCATGCTTATGTTCATGTTGCAATGGTTTGCAGTGAAGATCCTGGATGAAACTTCACTCAACCACATGACAAAGTGCTCATTAGATGCTGTAGTTGACTTTAAAAACTGTTTCTGAGCACATATTGGTGCACCTAGGAGAGGCTAACCATGCAGTTTTAGCCCACACATCTGAGGTCTTACTCCAGTGTTGGCCATGTTGGTAAAAGCAGGGATTTGCTTCCCCACGTTGCCATGATTTCTAACAGGAATATTAACCAACAGGAGATTCAAAAAGCACAGATCCAAGTAAAAAAGCAGAAGCAGTGATGTACAGGGAGAATAGTGAGCAACACAGTGGTGAGATCGCCAAACCTTTGGGGCCAGCAGTCAGAGGCATCAGTGCTTTCTCTGTATATTTGCATTGATATATATCTGTGTATATATCAAAGGCTCAAGGCACAGGAAGTGCACAGCTATTTGTCAGGAACAGATAAAAGCTGAATCATTTACGCTATTGCTTTGGCACATTGAATACCTCTGGATGTTCTCTATAAAACTGCAAATTTTCACTTTTTGAGTCCAGTCCCTTTAAGTGCTTTTAGCCATTTATTTAATTGTCAGGATGGTGTGTTATTTTCAAAATTTGAAGATTAGCAAGCTTGAGTCATTACCACGAATTACCCTTATTTAAAAGGCTTTTACAATTTTTTTAAGACTGATTCATTACCTTGATGTGCTGAAAAACTAGGCTAAATTTCCCCCTCCCAAGAACAATGACAGCCAGGGCTTGGCTAGATCAGCAAATTTCAGTAATGCTATAGCTTCTGCAATTTAATATAGGAAATGCATAATAAAAAGAAAAATATTGCACCCTGTGTTATTGCCTTGCATTGATTTTCAAAATTTATGATGTCATAATTCTATGCTTATGCATTCTATATTTACAAGTATAAAATGAACTGCCATCCTCACATATTTGTTTTTTGACAATAGGATATAGTGCCCTCCTATACCCCCCCTTCCCCAATCGTACCTTTCTTTATGTCCGCCTAATATTGCAACACAGAAAGGGGTCTACTTATAAATTGTTAAATCTGACATTCACTAAATCATTCCCTAGTAGAGAATCTCCCAGGTACACGCTCCATCAGGGAATGTCAGATTTAATGCTTTATACATATCCCTATGTAATAAATTTCACCTATAGTCATATTTTTGCACCTCTTAATCTCTTCCAAACTATTTCAGCCTCTACTTGTCTTCTTGTATTCACTCCGTTGTTGGCTGCACATTATTATTTTGAATCAGCTTCCTAGTGAAAACTATCAGTGGTCCATGTGTGCACCAAAATGCTTCTGGATGACCACTTTTAGCCTTCCCCAGGGGCACATATGACAGGGTGACAACACAGTTAGGGGGCCATTGTCTGGTAATATTTTAATGAAAATTACTAGTTTAAAAAGACTAAAACAGATTTTAAAACTATTAACACATTTTAGTGATTGTGTTTCCATCTATTCAGTGAGTATCATACAATAAAACCTAACTTCTTAATGTCCATATAGTTATTCTACCTGCCTTGTCCAAAAGTCGCAAATTGTCACAATTGCGTAGTTTTTCAGGGTACATCTGTGCTGGAATCAGTCATATGAAATTACCTGGAGGAAGAGCGCCAAAAAAAAAGTAGTCTTCCTGGTATGTTTGTCATTGCAATTAGAAACTTATCTTCTCTTGCAGAAAAAAAATTCTCAAAGTGGAGATCCAAGTCCAGGATTATTTTTTACCCACATAGCTTCCATGAGATAAAGAGGTTTTGTTCCTAAATTAAAAAAAATGTGTATGGTCCTAACTACACTTTCTTTTTTTATAGATATAAAATCTAAAAATCTCTGTAATACTTGTGAAAAATGCTGCATCTATGATGTCCAATCATTAAACCTAGTGCAAATTAATTTGGTCATTTAATCTGGAGGGGAAGAAAAAAATCCCTGAAGCCCTGTTATGGTAGAGCACATGCCAAATGCCTAGGCTTATGCATACATTACTAGCTGACAGGGGACCCCGGAAGAGCATTTCCAGCAGTAAAGGTAAATATTACACAGCTTTTACATCATTTATCTAGACAAGGAACAAGTTGGCCCTTATCTGACCTACTTTAGGTTCTAGGAATAGAAAGTTGTTTATTTAAGTAAATACCTTATTTTCTTAGTAAAATACCTTATATTCTGTGCTCTTTATTCCAATTTGGTTTTGTAATGCTTGCTGTCTAATGTGAAAAGAGAATGAAAGTTCTTGTACTCTCCAGACTTTCCTGGCCTAGCTACTGATTCATACAAGGGTCTGATTTGTGGGGTGAATTTTTTGTGTCAAGCCTGAGTCATGGCTGTTTAAAATTAAGCTTTCTGCTAACAAATTGAATTTTAGGGGTTTTATATGTCAGTGGCAGACAGCAGAGGATTCTCTTCTCTTTCTAAAGTGGAACTGTAACTCCCAGCAATCAGTGCAAATCAAGGTGAAGAAATATGTACTGATAGTAAGAAATCAAATATTGCCTTCTTTAAAGGATCCAAAAAAAAAAACAATTTCTAGCAGCAGAGGCAGACTGGGTGACCCAACTTCTTTGTATTGTATTTAACTAATATAGTTTTTTCACTTCTCTGCCCCCAGCCTGCCACTGGACATAGGAGGGCAGCAGCCACCTACGTCAATTAGGCCTAGCATACATGAACAGATTCTCTCCAGTTTTGTACCCTCCACCAGCTGATATTCCAATAAGTAATCATTTGCTTAGAAGTCCTTAAACAGATATTCTGCTCTTCCAAATTGTTTGGTGGAAATTGATTGGAATTCTGATAAAAAGAATCAAGACAATTTATTTACTTTCAATCAGTATTCACCAACATATCTGATAGTATGAAATATCATTACTATACCATATTTGTTAATGTTCACTTCCAAAATTGAGACCGGTTTTTATTGTGGATGGTTTGGTGATGTCTGTCATTTTGGTAATACATTTTGGGTTACAAGATTTTTCCACCTTGAGTTGCAGCTCCTCTCATTGCTTCTGATGGTTTAGCAATAGGAGGGGAGAAAAGGGAACATGAATATGTTCAGTTGGGGAGAATGCTAGTTTAAAGCAGAAGAAAACCCAAAATAATAAAATCACACTTACCTTCAATCCCGCAGATCAGTCTGTCCATCAGGAGGTTTCTTCCATCGGGTCCTGCGTTGTCCTGGTATCCATCTTCGGCTCGGAACAGAGGGAGCGCCAAGCGCCACCATCTTCTGCTCTCCTTCCACATTCTTCTTCCTACGTCACCAGATCTCGCACTGCGCATGGGCGAGATCGGGTGACGTAGATTGGGAAAAAAAGGGTGTTACACTTATAAAAATAACAAACAGAATTTTTACTCTAAATAAAAGGGTTGTCCACCCTTTTATGGAAAGTGAAAATTCTGAGTTTAGGTACGCTTTATGTGAACCTTTCACTAAGAGTTTAAAGTAATCTGCTTTTTCTGACCTGGTTGGTGTTCTGATCGTCTGCATTTTATATCTTATGAATCACTGACCTAGAATGGTTGTGGAATGGATGTGATCAGATAATTGTCACACAGTGATTTTCATGTTTGTTTCAGCTGTATGACCGAAAATACTGAAACCAAAAGATCAGTTTTACATCCAGACAATTAGTATTGTATAGCATGAGTTCAGCTATGGCAGCTTATAGAATATTTCAGTATATATGTGCACTTCATGTAAACGTGTTACTTTGTACTACATGGCCAAGCACCTATTTGCTTTTGGATTGAAACCTAATTCTAGCTACAGCTTTACTGTGTTTTAATCTCAAAATTTTAATTGCTGCCGATATCCTCTATCTTGCTCCCTTCTCACGCCCTTCTCCTTTCTCTGTCCTTCCCAACTGAGCATAAAACTTATGTAATGCACTTTAATGTGAAATGTGTTCATCGCTAAAAGCTGCTGACATTTCTGCTGACTTTGATATAACAATGTGTATTTTACCTTTAAGGGCTGTTAACAGAGTAATTCTGTATGATTTTGGAAGGAGCCGGTCCTAGGCATCAATTCTTCTTCATCACCTGTTGATTATCTGCTATTTCATTTGTGTGGGAGACAAAGTAATGATTTTACAGGATGCACTTGTGTATGTTTCTGTGTACAATAGTTAATTTCTAACTAACACTAATAAGAGCTTTAGATGTGAGCTTTCAAGGAATGAGAATGATGGTGCATTATGTGCGGCATCACTGAGTGGGCTGTCACGCTCCATGTAGGTGTGATTGTAAAGCAAGAGATAAATACAGGGTGGTCGGAGGGACTAAAACTGCCTAGGAAATGCTAGGGAAATAAATGTAACTATGCCATTCTGAGATTATCTCACAGCACTATACATACAAAAAAAGGTCCCAATTCATTGGCAGTTTATGATGATGGAACACAAGCTTGAGAATGAACTGATTGCTATCCCATTGTACAGTAATATGTTGGCGCTATAAAAAACACAGTATAATAATAGTAATCATGTAATAAAAATTAAAGGAGGTATTTATCAACTACCAATCATATTTTATTTCCCATGTAGACATAGAGAGAAAAGAGTGCAAGTACCAGTGAAAAAACATATATTCACAGACATAGATTTAGGATATTCAACCCTGTCCATACTATTGCCTTGCAGAAACATACATGCATATAACATGTGATGTTCATGTGGTAACACAAATGGATATACAACATTGACTACTTCACAGTACAGAGATGGTTCTCACCTGTGTGCTGTTATTGGCTATGTGTACTTTTAGGGCTTACATATACTTTTGGACTTTTTATGGAGGCCACGTATCACTAACATGAAACAAGTCCAAAATGGGGGAATATTTTGACCAGCTATTCTCAACCAGGGTACTGTAGGCTTCAGGTTGCTAGGGGTTCCTTGAGCTGTGCCTGATTGCCCACCATCTGATGGTGCCTATATAGTTCTGACTCCAATACCACCTAGAGCAGTGGTCGTCAACCTTTTGGAGCTCACGGACCACTACATTTACGGACTCTAAACCGTGCATGCGTTGGGAGCCGTGTGTCACTCAAAAGGCAAGAAACTTCCCCCAGAGTGATGCCAGATCCCACTCCCCCTGTCCAGGGACACAAACCACCCACCGCCCTGACCCTGCGATCCATACGGGGGACATGGTCCAAGGCTCTGGCTGCTGAACTCTGCAGCGGAGTCTTTTTCCTGATCTCGCTGGGGGGCGCACTGGCCAGAGCCGCGGACCACCAAAGTTTTTTTCTTGTTTCCACTGGTTGGTGACCGCTGACCTGGAGTCACCTGCATGTCACTGATGACCTTTTTAGCTGTCTGTAAGGGTTCATCCTAAGCACCGCTGTAAGAGAGAATTTTTCCAACTGATCCTAAATTATCTGTATCTGTAGTCCTTCCTAAGACCTGAAAATTATTTAAAGGGTTCCTCTGGGATAAAAAAGGTTGAAGAAGGCTGGTTTAGACCTTTTTACTGCAGTCTAGATTAAGTTCATAAGGTGACCTCTCACTTATGTTGCTTATCACTGACAGAGCAGATCATGGGCACAACTAGCAATACCATACTTAAAATGGCAAAGGAGCAGAACACATAGATACATAGGTTTTTGTTAATTATTATTCTGTGTTGCCTTTAACTGTTGGTGTCCTAGGACAAAACGTGAGTGGACATTTCCATAGACAGAAATAAAGACCAGGTGTTTTTAAAGCCAGTTGAAAATAACTGTATTTGAGTCTAATAGTTATATTAATAAGCCCTGATGAAGGGTGAACTTTATAGCCCCAAAACCTGTTAGTTGTTTCAATGATTAAGTATCCTTTAAACCTAAAATGATGGGAATATGATTGGGCATGTGACAAAGATAAATATATTATATGTTTGAGTGTATCTACTAATCTTAAGTAGTTGGTACATTTGTAACTTGGTTTGGGGGATTTTCCCAGGCCTGATTATAAATGAGTGCTATAAGTAATAATTTGTTGCTGTGGGCAACGCTGACATTAATTCTTTTAGTCAGCAGGCCCTGTGTCATAATGACCTTAGGTATTCTTTTCTAAACTTTCCATTCCTGAGGTAACCCTTTCACTGCTGTGAGCACATCCCAACCCCCTTGCATATAAAATCTTTTCATCTTGGCAATTATACAGGACAAGAGTGAAAAGGCCTGGGGTGAACCAGAATTCCTGGAACTGGCCGGCTTCCTCCCATTTTACAGCACTGAAATCAAAGTATACTAGTTAAAATTCTGCTTTAGATTTATTGCAGTATTGAAATTCCTCTTTCTTAGCGTAGATAGGTCATAATATGAAAGTGCCAGCATTATAAAGAGTATTTACCGAAAGGACCATCATAAATTGCCTTTTTATGGGCTCTGAATCCCAGAGCATTGTGGGCGTTCAGAAGTTATTTTGGGTGAGTATATTTTATTCAGCACTTTGTGATTTGCACAGTAGGGATTACAGAGAGAGATTGATTTTAAATTAGGGCATATCAGGTTATATATGCAAACAGACCTACTCAGTATATGGAGCAAAAGTGCAGTAACAAGCAGCAAGCAAGCAGAATTCACTTACATAGAGCCATAAATGTTATTTGATAAAATGACATCATGAGCCCATTCACACTTAGCATGCAATATATGTGTCAAGTATGTGCAGTATGGTGCTATTTTAAATGTAACACTTTTTTAATAGCACAGCTGCAGGTATACATAGATAAAGTGCACCTGTCCTTTACCTAATACATGAAATAAGGGCCAGTTGCTTCCTTTAGATGCAGTGCATTTTTTGCACGTTTTGTTTTACATGCCTTCTAGGTTCATTTTACATGTGTTAAGTCTATGAGAATCATTTAGAATCTATAAGAATCATTTTGGTGCAATATGGGTCCATTTACACTACCTGTGTTTCAGGAACAAGCAGCACAATATTTTCCCATTAATTTGAATGGCACCTCAATACACCTCTAAATGCCCTTGCATTCTAACATATTCTAATGTGAACTGCAGTAGACTGGTAAATTTTGGTGTGTATAGTACATTTATTTTATATTAGCTGTTGCCTGTGATGCATTTTTTATGTATGATAATACACAATTCTTTAGGCATATCAATGCTCTTCTGCAATAAAAAATCTGCCTTCTCAAAGTTTTATAGGCAGGTATGTTATTTGACCTGTGGAAGCCCATTGAAGGCCTATTGAAAATGAATGATAAAGGAACTTCAATAACCAGGTCAGTATATGCAAAATGTGTGAAGTCTTTATCAATTTACTCCTGACCTTACTTCCTTTTTTCCTTAAAGTATATATAAACCCAAGATAATGCAATATTTTAAAGCTTACCTATTCCTAAGTGCGGTGGCTGTCTTACCTTTTATTTTTTAGGTTTTTTCATTCTCATCCTTAGGCCATCCAGCCCTTTGCATACTTCCTGTCTGAAGGAGACAACACTTACTCAATGTATTTATGGAGCAGCACTGTTGCCACCTTAGGAAAGGAAGTGTGTCAGGCCTACTGAACAATTGGTAGGGTCATTGGTTGCTGGAAAAAGAGGCTTTTACACCATAATGCATTGTTCTGCAGTGTTTTATGGTGCATCAAATTTATTTATCAGTCTATAAGTTTTAGGTTTGTAAATAGGTTGTGCACAAGGTTTATTATTTGTGTGCAGAATATATACATCTGTACATTGCAGTGCACTGTAGATGTGTGTTAGGGTGCAATTTACTTTCAATACCAAAACACAGACCTACAGTTCATTACTGTGTCATAACATATGTCATGACATCCTATAATGTTTATTTTGGTATGAACAAGCCCTTACGTTGGTAGCAATCAATGTAAATGTTACATGTAATGATGTCATATGTGACTTGGGGGATAGGTTGTGAAGCTAGAAGGAAGCCTATAGGAACGAGGAACAAGATGAATATTTATTCTTATTCTTTTAAAACTTAACAAGTATTTGACCCATGCACTGCGGGTTAAAAGGAGGCCTACTGCCAGCTGTTGAAATTTGGTCTTCTTGTTAAATATATTCAATATATGGACCCAAAAATGCATAATAGGAAAGTAAAACCCATGTTTATATCTATTTTCCTTTAAATAGAATTCTACATACAATATTTTTTTTTTTTTTGTGGATTAAGGTTTTATATTTTTTAAAGGTGTTGTTTTTTTAATGCCTCCAGAGGGATGGCTTAATTATTTTATAATTATAAAAAGCATTGATGTTGTAAATAGATTTGATGGTAATTACGTTGAACAAAGTATATTGTTTCCTTAAGGCATTTAATTTAAAAAAAAATCATGAACTATTTATATATTTAACCTCTTCATGGCTAAGCATTTTTATATCTCTTTATGTCTCTTTTTGGCCAGAACATAGTTCTGCATTGAACTGTTTAGTCCAATGTTTATTTTACCTTTTTCATGGAACATAGAAACACATTAGTGTGTAGCGTTATAAAGCTATTGAGATTATTTTTTTATGATGTGCACAAATCAAAGAACATTGAAAAGAGGAGGTTGCAACACTAGCAAATTGACATATTTTTCTTATCACAGGATTCTCAAAATCTTCATGCACAGTGGTCAAAGGCAGCTCTCAATGAACTTGGTGGTCCTATATAGGTACACTCGGTGAAAAAGTAAAGGTGATATAAATTTACAGTGCTAAAGCTAACACAAATCCAAAGGATAACCTTGTTAACATAAAACAGCCAACACATTTTGGGGGCCAGAAACCTCCCTGTCCTTCCTACATCAAGGAAGTCTAAAGTCTAAATGAAGTCTGTCTGCTATTAGGAATTAAAATAGCAAACTAGAAAGATATAAGTACAGTCATATAAAATTTTGATAATATTAATAATACCTTGCATCAGTTGATTGAGCTTTTGGGGCATTTGTTTATGCAAAACTCTCTAAAGGATTCTCCACAGCATTTCAATTGGGTTGAGGTCTGGACCATTGCAGCACCCGGATTCTTTTCTTTTTCAGGCATTCCATTATAGATTTGTTGATGTCGTTGGGATCATTGTTCAGATTATTGTCCTGTTGCATTACCCAATTTCAGCTGTCGCACAGATGGCCTCACACTTGACTCTAGAATACTTTGATATACAGAGCAGTTTATGGTCAACTAAGCAACTGAAAGTGCCCAGATCCTGTGGTGCATAACAAGCCCAAATCATCACCCTTCCAAGATTATGCTTGTGCTTGTGCTGTGTTTAGTTTTCACCAAACATAACGTCGTACATTATGGCCAAACATCTCCACTCTGATTTTGTTTGTCCGAATCACATTATACCACAAGTAATGTGATTTGTTCAGATGCAACTTTGAAACCCTAAGAAATGCCACCATGTTATTTTTAGAAAGAAGAGTCTTTCTCCTGGCAACCCTTCCAAACAAGATATATTGTTCAGTCTTTAATAAATTGTACTGTCATGGACTGTGAAGGGACTGTAGAGTCTGAGATGTATCTCTTGGGTTTTTAGCAGTTTTTTTTCATATGCTTGGACATCCACTCCTGTAAACATTGGCAACCATGTTTCCACATGTGAATAATCCTACTCTACATCGTTGTAGAATGATGGACTTTATTTTTGTTTAAAACTGGCCTTACTATCCTTACCGGATTGATGGGCAACAACAATTGTTTCTATGAGAACCTTTCTGATGTTTAATGGAAGCAGTCACACTTGCTGATGATAATTTCATAAAGTACAAAGCACCTGGCTGCTACTTACCCTCATAATTCATATGGATATTGTAAGAATGTATTTGATTTTTCACACTCTGCTTCTGCATTTTAGACTATAACAAATAATCATTGACTCAGTGTAATGTGTGATGTATTGTTGTTCATCTGTGGCTGTATTTACCTGTTTTTTTAAGACCTGCTACAGACCAGATAATTTCTTATTATGTTTCAATACACAAAACCTTCCAATGAAAAGAGAATATAATTTATTTTCCTCATGACTGTGTAGGTAATTCACCATGCAGAAGCAAAAGCTGTAATACCCTAGCTGCTTAATCTAAACAATTAAAGTTGTGTTGAAATGGAACATTGATTGTGAGCCAGATCTTTTCATCCAATATTATTACCTGACTTGGTTTAGGTAATTAGGCACAAATGCCAACAAAGACACTCCAAAATCTTGTGGAAAGCCTCCCAGAAAATTGAAGGCTGTTAAAGGAAAAGGCAACTTCATATAACATTTTTTGGAATGTGCTTCATATAAGTGTGATATCTGCAAACCTTTTCCAATATAGCTCTCCACTATACTCAAGGTTACTCAACACCATGGCCTGCAATATATGGCCCAGTCATAAAATATAGACCTGCCATTAGTCATGAAAGAGAAGGAGAGGCCGGTCACAAAAAATTCACAGGTCACGTGGCTGGGCTGACCTTTTTGCTTTTTATTTAACTCCCAAATCCAGCAGAGCACTCAGTGTAAGCAGTGCCAATAAAGATCACTTTTATACATAGTTTCTTTTTTTATTAAATTCATGGGCACCATATTATATATATGACAGTCCCACCAACAACAGGTCTGTATGCATACAGGAATATTCTGGAGTATGTGAGATACTGTTTAAATGCTCAGTAAAGTGTCCCCCCCCATAACTCCTCAATGCTCCTTGTTTTTTTACCATTGCCAGCTGTGGGATCACAGCTGGCACTTATATGTACAAGCCTTAGGGCTAACACTGCTCCACAGTAGATGGATTTATCCTTCCACAAATTTATTAGAAATAATTACATTTAAAAGACATTGCCAATATTTTTCCATACACTTTATTCCCAGCTCTCCAATAAAAGTCAGACATAGTCAATCTCATCTCTGCCTGCATTGACTAGGATCACATATGCTTTTAAAATAATAAAGGAGTGTAATCCCAAAACGTTTTTTGAATATAATAAGGAACACTAAGCATATATGACATTTTTATTGCTGTTTTCCCTATAGGAGGATATCCTTTTATTTTCTGTCATAGGAACACAATCCCTAATGATTACTTAAAGCAATAAATCATTTATCCGTGTTCCTGGTGGTTTTACTGACCATAGACACTTGTACAGAAGGTTAGGGGACATCCCCTACAAGAACAAAGATAGTAATAAATATCTGACAGATGCTCTAACCTCCCTGGAACTACACTTGTAAGAGGACCTGGCATGTAAATGAAAGGGGTATATACTTACATTCCCATACACATGAAAATGGATAAAATGCCATTAAAAATACAGATTGTACAAAAAAACTGTATCAGTAAATTTATACTCACTTTAGCCCAGCTATCGCTGAATCTAATTGGTGCTGGAGATGTTGTTTTGCCCCTTGGTAGAGATAAGCATTCAAAATCTCATGAGGATTGCTTGCAAAGCACTGGAGCAAATTCCCGAGCATTTCAAGCATCTATCCCTCCTGGGATGCAGGTGAGGTATAGTGGTGTCATCTTCTTCTAGAATCATGTTTTATAATAGCCATTTAGATTTAGTGAGGGTAGAGGCTGTGATCATTGTGGACCTTCTTTTTCACATTATATCTGTTTTCTCATGTGTAGCATTCACACTTCTATTTGTTTCTGCAAAAAAGATGTGTTTTGCTGCAGGAAAGTGCAAAAAGCCATTCTTTTCAGTGAATCCTGTGTACATCAGTGTACTTATATACATAAATCATAAACGTTTCATCTTTGTGCGTAAGCTTATGTAAAGCAGACCCATTATAAAATATTTTTGTGCAAATGTACCCTGTAAACTTTATTTTCCTAAATGTTCTATCACACTTTTAATATTATAAACACGTGTTGTGCATAGACTTTCTTCCTGCATGTTCATGTGTAATGTAAAGCTGCATTAAAGGGCCCTCAATGTAATATGTGCTTTTCCATGCAGGTCAAAGCAACAGGTTCTCCTTATGTCATACCTCCCAGCTGTTTGGAGGGACTGTTCATTTTTCTGAACCACATCTGTCTGTCCCTATGTCCTCCTCCATTGTCCCTCTTTATGGGTAGATATATAAAACTTTATAAAAATGTATTATAAAAACGGAACTAAACCCCTGTCACTGTTCCAGCATCTTCTCCCTTCCTTTCTTCTTTTCTTTATTGTCTCTGGCCGGTGCCCCCCGGAGCGGGGTAAGAAGAAGGACCCCAGTGAGTTGGTGGGGTTATGTCATCATGACTTCACGTTCAGTGACACCTGTCTCGGCGCTCCATCTATCTGATCCTGGCCCAGCCCCCTGCCAAATTTTAGAACCCATTGTGGCCCCTGAGCCAAAAAGTTTTCCCACCCCTGGAATAGGCCATGAAGTATCTCCTGGGTATGGTGTGTGGTATTTCATTCTATCCCGGCACCTGCAGCTGCTGCTCAGCGAATTTCAGCAGAAGGGTGGCAATCAGCCAGTTAAGAGTACTTATTGCAGAAGGGACATCACCTATCCCTTCCTGCAATATGGACCTGCCTGATGTAAAATTTTTAAAGTGGTGCTAATAACACTTTAAATATTACAATTTTTCTGTGCACTTACTTTTTATTGTTTGCAAAATGGGAGCATGGCAGTGTGTGTCATTTGCTTACATACCTCATTTCTGATATTTGAAAAGGAGGTTATATCGACCACCCTACAGTATACAGAAATTTCTGGGCAACATACTAGGTAAACTTCCTGGCCCCCACCTTCCCAATGTTTAAAAGTTCCAGCATTGCAAAAGTCTAGCTCTTTTGGTTGGGGTCCAGTACAGAAGTACTCCCACTGAGGACAGCTCCCATCTCCCGAAAGCCAGGGATGCCCTACCCAACACATATCTTGTCTTTTTTATCTGATTTACTTTGATTGAACAGAAAAAAGCTGATAACCTTCTGAGCTATATTCCTGGGTCGAAACATGTGTTGTGGCCACTATGCTCCCATAGTCCCTCTTCAATGGTTTACTTATTTTATACAATAATTAATATAACAGGAGGAGCTGGAAAGCACACAAAGGTAACACCTAAAATTCTCTGATGGACAGGAAGAGTTCGGAATTAGGGTCATAAGGTAACCTTGTTGAAGTATCAATAACATAAAAGTAGCCAGAGTTTGACTCAGCAGGCGTTATCTAAAATTCTGTTGTTTTTTTAAATTTGTTAAGTGCACCCGCCTAGGCGATGAAAATGAATGGGAGCGCAAAGCCTAGTGCACCCGCCTAGGCGATCAAGAATGAATGGGAGCGCAAAGCCTAGTGCCCCCGTCTAGGCGATCAAGAATGAATGGGAGGGCAAAGCCTAGTGCACCCGCCTAGGGGATTGAAAATGAATGATACCTATGTCAGGCATCCCAGGAGGCTCTTGAGTGCTCCTTCTGCACATGCCAGAGCTTCTCGGACATGCGCAGAAGGAGCCTTTTCGCGCAAAGAAAAAAAAAATTGCCAATCTCACTCTTGCACAGTGAGATAGTTTTTTTGAGATAGTTTTTTTTCCATCCTACTTCACCCGATCTCGCGTCTGGGTCAGGTGATGTAGGATGAAGAACCCAGAAGAAGAGACAAAGATGGCAGCGCCCGGAGCGCCGGCTCTGGAATGGATTCCAGGACGACGCAGGACCCGATGCAGGACACCCCCAGATGGATCAGACTGCCCTGCGGGATATAAGGTAAGTGTATTTTTTTTTGTCAGTTTTCAGTTTAGTTACTCTTTAATATACAATACCCATAACACGATACTAAAAATATGTTATGGTATCACTTCACCATCACTTGGTATATGTATTTGGTAGACAGCGAATTTTCACAGAGATGACTTAAAGTTTGCACAGAAGGAACACTGAGACGGACAGTGAGGAGAAAGCAGTGAGAGGAGGTGTGTGTGGGAGATTGGAAGAAGTGTCTCCCTGCAGCAATGACTCACTGGCTGACTGACAGATTTCAGACCTTATACAATGTTATAAAATGATACTCTTGTTGAATTAACATTTAAATCTGCTCAGAATCTAACAAAAAAGGAAGAAACTCGCCAGAAAAAAAATAAAGACATCTGCAGACACATAATATTTCAGACAAGGTGTAAAAGAGAATGTAAGGATACATGCCTAGGAATTTCAAGAATTGTTCCAACATAGTAATATATAGACATATTATGCTTGGCCCATTAATGCCTTCCCTTGCCTACATAGAATACATATACCCGAACAATCAGGGCTTCTTTAGACAGGTAGTTAAACAAGCTGTTTTCTTATCATTCCCAGTATAGAAAAGGTGAAGGAACCTCCAAGCTTGCTTATTATCACTGAAACTATTGATGTGTTTTTGCATTAAAAAATGTTCATTCAAGCATTTGCTGAAGCCCAGAAAATCCTTCCCATGTCCAGTTGCCAAGCAGTTGAAATGGGCACTTATTTAGTGGTAGCTGCAATGCAACCTGAAAGCCCTTATGGCCTTTACTTTTATTTGGGCCCTTTTAACCTGAGTAATCTACCAGTAAAGTTATTATTACGTCTATTGAATTAGTGCAAATGCACTGAAGGGTATCTAAAGCTGAACTTCTATTTGGTCTTTTTTGGTTAGTTAGTTTTACAGTTGAAAATATTATATTACCTGTGGTTTGATATGTTCCAAAAATAACTGTTGATCCAGCAAACCCTTTTATTTAAAGTAAATGTTATGCAAGCGGGTGTGGACCCACTGTGCCACTGACTGGTTATACTCCGGAGGGGCGTGACTAAGCAGCTACCAGGTCTTCGCTAGAGCCTCTGATGGTGAGGATAGGCTTGGGCTGCGGGGTAGCTGCCAGGTGCCACTGAACATAGGAAGAGGGTTACCTGAAAGACAGGACCCGGCGCCCGTGCCTACGATTAGGAGCAGTGGCGCCGGCACGACCTGCAGTGCTAACAGTAAAATTTCTGTTGTTTTTTTTTAAAGTTCAGCTCTCTTTTAAAAAAAAAAGGTGCAGCACCGCCCCCTAATTCTCAACCACCTAGGCGATTGAGAATGAATGGGAGCGCAAAGCCTCCCGGGATACCTATGTTAGGCATCTCTGGCATGTGCGGAAGGAGCCTTTTTGCGCAAAGAAAAAAAAGTTGCCGATCTCATACAAGCGCAGAGAGATCGGCAACTTTTTTTCCATCATACGTCACCCAAACTCGCGACTAGGTTGGGTGATGTAGGATGAAGTACCCGGAAGAAAAGACAAAGATGGCGGCACCCAGAGCGCTTAGCTCCGCATTGGCCTTGTCTGGCATTTCTAGCAATCCCCCTTCGCAGTACTTTTCCTTGCTACTCCAAGGTATGGACTTAAATGGTTGGAATTTCATAGAAGAATATTGTTATTATTATTGTTAGCCTGTGCAAAAAGATTACCACTGAAATTTAGAGACATAAGATTTGTTTTAAATAAAATTAAATAATGACTTACATCAATGAAGAAGACAGGGCAATTGGGGTGGGCATTCTACTGCACAAGGCAGCCTTGGATGGGAAACCTTTCCCCTTGTACAATGCATCATTCCACGCTACATTTATAGACTGCCTGACATCTAAATATGTAAAAATCAACATAGGGAATGGAAATCCACACCTAAATTGTTATCACTAGAACAAGTGTCTCTGTTTAAAACAATTCCCTCTAATATTGTTTTGATGACAAATTTTGAATCTCCAGTTTGCTCTGGGTTCCTTGAGCACTGAGCAATTTGTGCCTCTTCAGGTCAATTACTGCTGACACCAATGATTTTTTTGGCTAAGAGAGTGATTGTAAGAGTGCTTTTCTTTCCACTGTCCACCAATGTAAAAGGCATTTATCTCGCTGACCACCACACTGGGGTTTTCTAGGAACTGAAAGGTATTCCAATGGTTCCCCAACGTTAAAAGGTTTGAGAACGGCTGTATTATACAATATATCTTAGATGGTATCAGTAACTTGTATACATGGTCAAGAGCAGTAGAGAGAGGTTAATGGAACCTAAGAATGCAGAAGGTGTGTGATCTAAGCTACTTTGGCAAATGAATAGCTGTATCTCAAAAACGACAGCGCCCCTCAGATTTTCCCACATTACAGACTATTCAGAGGATGGTGAGAAAAACATTTACTGGATGGCAGTTCTGTGAGTGCCAGAGCAGTATAAAAGAAAGAAATAAAATTAGAAATTATTTCATATGTAGCAATTAAAAGATGTTGGGGTCCCAAGATCAAACTGACTGCCCACCATTGCCTTACATGCATAGAAGGCTTTTCTGGCCCAGAAGCACAATTTTTGTTCTAGGACATAAACCACTGCTTATTCCCGCATAAAGTGACAGATGCAGCCTACCCTTCCTGGGATATCGGCCAAACATCACATATGTTTGCGTGCCATCTATTAACTTGTGCCATACACTGGGAACAAGCTTTTACAAAAATTGGATGTCAGAATAAAAATGGGTAGTGTCAGCTTGCCAAAACTGATGCAGTGTGGCCTAAGGTGTACCAGAGATATAAGGGATTGTCACACTGGAAAATGAGTTTTGCATTTCAGACACATGGCAAAGTGTTTTATAACATATAGGTGTGCAGCTGTTGTGGGTGGAAGTGATCTGTAATTTTCATACTAACTTCTGTGTTTGTGTTTATTACCTAAGAAAGAGTGAGATTAGATGGCATGGCAGCAGTGATATTAGGAAGAATTAAAGTAATCTTGTCAATAAATTAAAGCAGACGAAAAGTATATGTGTGGCCAGTAGAAAGATGAGTTTGTACATTTGATTTTTATGCAAATTATATGCACATTTATTGCAAATTGCTCTGGGTTGAAATTGAGAGCATTCTGACTCTGCAAGCTGCAGACTTTGATTGGTTCAGCTTCAGGGCAGTGCAATTTGCATGTGATTTGCTTACTCTTGCATTTTCTGCATCTAATGCACCATCTCTGCTTAGCAGTGACAAAACTGATATCCACACCCCTGCAACAACATTTTCATTCTATTGTAGTGCAAACAGTGACAAAAGTGATATCCACACCCCTGCAACAATAATTTCATTCTATTGTAGTGCAAACAATGCCTCTACAGGAAAGTGGCAACTTTGCCCTGATTTTAGAAGCAGTGTTATTGTTACATCATCATACGACTTCATAAGAGTTACTTTACACCAGATTTCATTGCATTGTATTTGACCGTTTAGTATTTATTGATATGCCTTAAATACAATTAATTTACATGCAGATTTTTAAGTTCCACTTCCTTCTATCCCTCTGCTGCTGTTATTGAATTGCCTCAGTCAATAAAGAATTGAAATAAGTAACATAAATCAATTTGGAAAGTAAATAATAATACTTACATATGCCTGGGTTACATCCCCTGGATCGTAATCCTCCAAGATTAGTCTGGGCATTCCAAATCCTACAAAAAGGTCATTTTAATGAGAATGACGAGGAACAGGTCACAGAAGAACCCTGCAAGAATGAGGAAATAGGTAAAGGTACATTTTAGGTTAACCATTGATCTGAACATATGCATTGCAGGGGTAAACCCACTGCAAGGCTTTTTTGGTGAAGTTTGGATTAAAATAACTAAACGTAACGTTTTTAAATGTATTTGAGACAGTAGGTCATAGAAAAACTTTGTTTTTTACTCCTGGTATTCTATTAAAAGGATTTTCCCTTACTTTTTGTTCTAGAGACATAACAAGTAAAATGTAATCTCTCCATAGTGAGTGGAAAACCTCTGTTATACAGTTGTTGCTAGAACAGATTTGTCTATTAAAAAAAGCAAAAAATGTTTTGTTGAAAGACAGTGGCACTTCATTATGTCCTTGTGGGAGAGGGGGACAGTGCAAAATACTGCAGGGAAATGTAACTATTGTGAATGCAAAGATCCTAGTTGGTAATTTACCTCAATGCCATTAAATTGATGGATTAATGTTGGTACTACCCCTATTGACCCGTCTTATTTTACCCCTAATGATGCCTTCTATGTTGATTTCAGTTGAGAATAATAAATGGATAAAAAGCAATTAGCCTTTAGCCTTCCATGAAAAGGTGGTCATTTATTGGTTAGGAGAACTGGATAGATGTTGCACCCCACCAAAAAAGTCAATATCTTCTTTGGAGTATTTGGAAAAGATAAGCAGCCCGATGCAAATGAAGGTCACTCTTCTTTTCTATGTAATTAACTGAGCATATCTTTAAGCAAAAACTATTATGTGCGCACAATAAATTGGAAATGGCCTGAGGCTAAAATAATACCTATTAATACATTCCTTGCCAGTACAACCAACCCCTGTTGGATTGCGTTCTCTTGTATATGCACTCTATACATGTCATCTATAAAAAATAGGCTTGGTAGGTAAATGGTTACATATGGTGCTATGCGGAGTCTTTTGCAGTCATGGAGAGTTTGTATCCTGTATGTTTCAATCATTCTCTCAATGAAACGGCAGAAAGTTCTGCATTAAACATGACTGTGGTGCAACAATACTCCCACATAACTAATAATGAGTTTCAATGACCTTCACTGCCTGCATAGCCTATTGTGCTGTCTCCTTGTGTGACGCATTATGAACACTTCTGTTCCTGTCTAACCTACCTATTGGTTCAATACATGTAGTAAAAGGTACATAGTTTACCTGCAACCATTGTAAATGTAATATCTCAATGGTGCTATCATGTATTTTCAATGAACTCTGAATTTGGGTTGTTTTTGTAGCATATACTTGCAAAGTCATTTTTGCTGGAGGGTTTCCTTAATTTTACCTACATACTGTGTTTCCTACATAGAAAAATCAGTTAAAGGAATTTTGCCAAAAAGATGCTGTGCAAAAAATTTGTGAATACTTGAAGACTGATTTGTGTGAAGTGTAGTTAGCTCCAAGACAAAAAAAAAAAAGGATCTCAAGGCTCCTCATTTGCAAATTTTAAACATTTATACAATAAAGTACATATTTTTAGTTTGTTAAATACACTTATAGCTTCTAGAGCTTATGACTTTGGAACAATAAAAACTGCAACAATTCTACAGAAAGAAGATGATTTTATTGTATTCTCTATAATGAACTGTATCATCCTCTGCAATTCTGTGGGTGTAAAGCACTTTGGTGTCCCATGTCATTGGATAATTCTATTTTCTTCAGTAAGGCAGATCTCATCTGCTAGATTCACTGTGAAATTAGGAACAATAATACATTGCATTCGGCAGAAAAGATTGCTCCGGCATGGTGACTTTGCCTAGGCTTAGATGATGGCATCAGTCTGCTGCAGGCAGGATGAAACATGTTCTTTGTCTCTTCTCTTTCAGTAATTAGATTTACATTATACCTTTAAAGCAAGTCACAAAGTGGGAATCTGCAGTATGGATTAATCTGTGTCAGACTTTAATGAACTAATCTAAGAACAGCACAAGCACCAGAAGTTGTGTCATCCCCGAGCCAGCATCTCAGGCCATTACGTAGATGCTGACCCTGAATGATACCTGAATCAATTAAAAGAAAGGTGGAATATACAATATTACTGTGATCAAAGTGAGAGGTAATGCGTAATCGTGTTACCCTTTGCTCCTCATGCATCTACCCAACATGGAATATACGGTATATCCAATATTAGGTTCAATAATACATATTTATAGCATTATGTACAGTTTACATGTACACCTAAAAATATTAGAAATACCACAGCTTCCCTTTTAGAGACCACCCTCATTGTAATAAGATTGTATGGTAATTTGCGATATGCTGATGACCAGTTTAAAAATAATTGATCTTTTCCAGATGCTGCTTTATTCTCATTGTTCTTTTGTTCTCCCTGCTTCTGGCTTATCTACTGCAAGTACAGAGAAGTCCTATTACTCTCTGCCTCCTAGGTGAACGTCATGATTTATGAAGTGGTCGCATTAAATCTAATAAGAATGGTACAAGATCATCCACACTCGGCTAAATTAGATCTGTGCCTTACACGCTTTGCATAATTACTGCATGCTTGTTTAATTATCGGAAGACGATCGTGGACTAAAAACTGTAGCATGTCTAATGGAGAATGGTTTAGAGACCTAAAAAAAAATAGGACTTTGTTTACCATGATTCAATTGATCCAATGAAATATGTATTAATAAACAGTGCTGGTTAGTTATTTCTAAAACCAGAGATAAAAGCCTCATTTTATTACTTTTTTCTTTGGTTAAAGCTGAGAAGGATTAAAGTACCTGTAATGTTTGTATTGCTGTCTGCATTCCTACTGGGAAGACTTCCCAGATTTTCAGAAGTCCCTCCAGTTGGATATAGACTGGGCATTATAGCGTCTGAGAAGGGTTAGAGTCCCTGTCAGGGTTACAAAAGTCCCACTTCTTTATGTTTTCATTGCATGTGTCCAAATATAATAATAATAATAATAAATAATATGTTCTATAGTAGGGAAAGGCTAAACCTCTATCAGACTGTTATTTCTGTCAATGTCCCTGTTGTAGGTTTTTCATTACTTTCAGTTTGGTTTACCTGTTGTCAGTAGGACAGAAATCAGTTAAATCTCCAAAAGTTCTGATTCTTCCACTCTAAAACTCAAGAAAAAGTTTTTTCCTAACTTGTTCACTGTCGTAGAGATAGGTTTATTTGCAGGAAACTAATTGAGTTGCACTTTGTACACGTGTGCTTTCTGTTTTAGAGAATTGGTACATTTGGATTCCAAAGCTGTTTATAAAAAAAAACTTTTCCTTTTGCTTTTTTTTAGCTCAGATTTAACTGTTATGTTTTATCTTAAAGTTGCCTTATGTTCCTCCAACAATGAGATTAAATTATGTGGTCATGAATTTCATGATCAACCTTATGCAGCCCTTATAAGCCTTCGAGAGGCTCAGATTACAATCTAGAAAACTAAAAAAAAAACTAATAATTTTTATTCTCATTTTATCATAATGTGGGCACACATTTGGAAAACAAATGACAGATATCAATACTTTTTCATTTATTATATCATTTGCTTCCTTTGTGGCATTCAGCCACATGACACCCCAGAGCCACAAGACAGGTGGGTAATGGTATACCTTCGTATGTCATATGCTGTGTTTGATGGTCTGAATGGGGCGCAGGTAGATATAAAATACCCACCATTTGTGATGACTAAAGATTCCACCTGATGCTGAATAGTAAAGTATCTCCACTTAGATTCACCAGCCTAACAAAGCTTATTAGTACCAACCAAGGATGGAAAAGGCATCCTTTTCTCCCTCCTTTATAGACCACAAGTCCTTTGTGGTCCCCTATACACAGTGCCACGGTGTATGTAACTAGAAATGTAACGCTACACATATTTTATTTAATTTCCCCAATTTTATAGTCTTAATATATATTTTAATTTCCTTTTCAGTCACAAAATCCGCAAAGCTGTATCCGACTGGTGGATCGCTCGATTTTTCCCACATTATGATGCAAGGGGATGGACGGAGGAGAAGAAATGAGAATTATTTTGATGATATACCAAGATCAAAGCTTGAAAGGCAGATGGCTCAGGTAAAATAGGCTTACGGCATGCTTACATATTTGTTTCTAGATGGTAGAATGCAGTTGTAGTTTAAGAAATAAATCTTGGGTATACTTTAACCATTTCAATGTGTTATAAATCATACAACTGTCATTTATCTAGACTTTACCTCCCAATGTTAAAAAGAGAAACGCAGTAGGACTTTTCTACCCAATATCCTCCATCCTCTTACTATAATATGATATTTGGACTCCACTTTCCCAAACTCATTTGGTCATATTATTTTTAGATATCTTTGTACCTAACTGCCAAAACCTCTTCAACCCCTGACCTGTTTTATTCCACTTGCACTCACCATATTTATTTATTTATTATTGCTGCATCCATGTGTTTTAGGAGATATGATTTGTTGACCGCTTGATGAAACTGATAAATGTTCTGATTAATTCACATATTTCATGTCTACTTGCTTTATCTCTTTCCCCCTCTTACCATATCTATAAATTTTACACCAACGCAGCCATATGCTTACCTGGAAGATTCCCACTAGGGAATGTTTGAGGGAATGTCTCATTCATTGTTCTTTTCATAGGGCTCATAAAGTTCTGGGGAATAAAAGTAATTTCTAACAATTAGAAGAAAATATTTGGCAGGTTTTCCTCACAAATTCACAAAGATTTGCAAACCATTGTAATTATTTTGTGCCATGTAGTAAATTATAACACCTGTGCATACTGATTGTCATCCACAACACTTTATTTATGTATTTTTGTTAAGGAGAATAAAAATGAATGTAACGCTCCTTTCTGACTTTTCCTGGACAAGGGATTAACAATGAAAGTCTCTTAGTTGGTCAGGGCATGCACAGAAGGAACAGCCAGAAGGCTCCTGGGATTCATAAGGGATGTACCCCAGGAGGCTCTGCGCTCCCATTCTGCCGCGGCGACAAAGACAGAAGGAGAGGGCTTTACCCTTTTTTAAAAAAAGGGTTATAACCACCCCAAAAAAAGAAGGTGATTTTTACCCTATATAAAAGTGTTGTCTACCCCCGTTATGTAAGGCTAAACATTTAGTTTAGGTTGCTTTAACTTTCTGTGTTTTCTGCCTTTGCTGCACTCATATCAGAACACCTCCCTCTAAGTTATGCAGAAGAAGAAAGGGCAGGTGTTCTGTAACCCTTCCTAGGGTGATAATACTGATCCTTCAAATACAGTGCAGAGAGTGAACATCACCAAGGAAAAGGAATTGTGTTACCATCATCATCACCAGGTAAAATAGATTTTAGATACCATTTATACAACACAACAAAGTCAGCTTCACTCAAATCACCCAAAAATTCAAACCATTTCTTTATTAACTTTATTAGCCTACAGGCTAAGTACCTTTTAAAATAATAATCTACTACTGAGCATACAAGTTCTTATATATCTTTGTGCACTGAATTCAACTTTATGTAGAACATAAAGTAGGTTATTAAAAGTGTTCTGAAGAAGACTTAATATAAAAAGTCCAGGAATATAAGTAAAACTATGGAGGCGAGTTCATTGTATTAAAGCGTTTTTATGATAATGCTAAAATGTATCCTAAGTGTCATTTAGTAATGGGCTGAGGAATATCAAATTAAATGCGTCAATGACCATTACAGAGCTGATGAGATATTACTAACAATCTCACCTCTAAAGTGTAACATTACTTTCCTGAGGATATTTTTCAGCGGTCTGCAGTAAATGACAGTTAAATGGGAAGTTAATGCACAGCACCATATAACACTGGAATGTTCAGCCTATAGCTCCTGGAAAAATAGTTAAGACAAAGTCATATATAATGTAAAAATTCAGTAGATTGGTGGCCTCGTTTTACATAGTTATAATGCAGTTAACTATTATGAATATTTATTATCCAACACAATTTCATTCACTCAGACAGGTAAAGGTGAACTATGACTAGGCCAGAGTGAATAAGATTTGATTTAGGTTAAGTAAAGGTCAATAGGGAGTTAACCAGCAGTACTCTGTACAATTGTAGGTTAGCTGGTGATGACATTAGGTGCAGAGAAACAGATAAATATTTTATATGTACATATGTACAAAAATGGATTATAAAATATTGCTACAAAGCATTTAGGATGGTTAGGATAACAGTGAATAATGCAGGGCACAACCTTGGGTATTAGGAAGGTTCAACAGAATTTTTCACTGAATTTTTTCAACTAAACAGATATAACATGTTAAACAAATCAAAATAGAGCAAATACAAGACATTACTTAAAGGTGTCTTTAATGCAGGTAACCATATAAAACTTTACTGATCCTTTGGCTTCAGTACTTTGGCTTCTGTGTCATGTTCATTAGGTTTACAGACACTTGCCTGAATTTATCAAAATAATTGCAACATTTAATTAACCTATTAACATTAAGCTATTCTTTCGGGTTCATCCTAATGCAAACTTGTGCTTTGCCTTAAGCAACTGCAGCTGAAAGCAACAGGTTCTCTTTAATGCCCTCCAGCACCCCAAATTTAATTTCCTTTGATCCCATATGTTTTGTTAGGCCACCAGATGCAAAGAATAAAATCCAGTATGTCTGGGTATGGAGGCACATTGATTAACTTCCCTAATTTTTACCTAGTGATTGGCTCCAGTGCTGTCATATGGGTGCAGGAAGGGTCATCAGCCCTGTGTAAGCTCCAACTAGAGCACTTTACGTGTATTGCTTCCTTCCTCACTTTAAAAGCCAAACGGGATGGGGGGTGAAACAAAGGTCAGAATGTACAGCTTCGAAGGAGGGCTTTTAAGAGAACCTGTTGCTTTGAACTGTATGAACCAAGCATAGGTTTGCTTTTATTTTGTCTCACTCATGCACTGAAAACTCAAAAGTCAGGTCATTATAGAAGTAACTTTCACTCACAGCCCTTACATCAGTCATCCCAATATCAACCACGCATTGTCCACAATGTTTGCCATGCTACCTCCAGTGTCCCTTTCATAAATATTTGTGGCAGTAGAATATTTTTGTCTCCTGTATTACAAAGACTGCAGATGTATAATTAATGGCTTCCATTGTCATTTTGTTTGCATTTATGTGTAAATGAGATAAACTTCTCCTGCCCTGATCGCACTACCGTGTAATTATTTCCCACACACTGAAATGCGCCTTACTTCTGGGTGCCTGATCATTTCCCGTTCAATGCTAATGATGAGGGAGACGTAGTGCGCGTCTTGAGATTTCAATGCAGGGAAACCCCCATTATCAGCTTCATTAGAGAGGTTTATTGAAGTCCCACAGTAAAGATTCTGTCCTAAAGTGTATTAAATGACGATTGTCTGAAAGTGTTCTAAGCCAAAATTCCCTAAGGATTCAATCCAGTGCTGACAGGAGTTAAAGCAGAAATAGGAAATACATAGCTGCATCTTTCTTGCGCTGTATGTAGTTGTTTGACACCACAAAGCATAAAAGCAACCCAATTCCTCGGAGTAGGGTCATCTTCTTCTCCTGTGTCACTGTATCTGTCTGTCATTTGCAACCCCTATTTATTTGTGCAGCGCTGCGTAATATGTTGGCACTATATATATCCTGTTTAATAATAAAAATTCCGCACTCAAGCAGACAAAACCTGATCAGTAGAACCAGTGAACTTATCTGCTAAGAGAGCAGTTAATATAGGAATTCTGGTTTCCAACAACCTCAAGGTTGGTTTGTCACTTTTATTGCACCACTTTTATTGCTGACAGCATCCCCCCTGCATCATACGATTCCTGAACATAAGATTGCTGGTTCATATATTGAATCAAATTAGTTCTGTTATTACACATATATAGAGCACCTAATACAATGTTTTGCAAATCTTGTCGCCCGATGATAACCTCAGTTAAAGATCCAACCTACACATTATGTAAGGCTTTATAGTGTTATTACATTCCGTACATCAGTTGTCACAATGACAAAGACACAAAGATGTCCAAAACTTTACAAGTGAGGGTTAGAGAATCTAACTCAAGCATTGGCTAACATCAAAGGGAGTGTCTGAATGGCTGATCCAACATTGCCCCTGATTCATCATTGAAATCCGCGATCGCTGGAAGCGCGAACGTACGCGCAGCCAGCGAACGCGGATCACCGCGGGCCGGGCTCGAGTATGCGCGTACACTCGCCTCACTACCAGCCGGATTCCAGCCTTCACAATAGGGAGCGCGAATCTGCCA
>NC_092859.1:35996548-36013976 GCF_032062135.1 Pyxicephalus adspersus
GCATGATCGCCAGTAAAAAGCTGTCGGATAAGCGCGGCTCCGTGCGCGAGCTTTTTCAGTTGTTGAATAGCGCGATCGCGCACGATTCCGGATCGCTAATACGAATGCGCGACCGATAATCCGATTTTGCTTGATGAATCAGGGGCATTGTTTCTTAAAGTTTATCTATGAAGTCATATATGGTTATCTTTGTTACACTTCACTGTGGGTCTTTTGGAGCTGCTGGGAAATACCTAGTACTTCCAGGAATGAGGGGCATGTAACTGAATGGCCAATCACCCATTCTAGATGCTATCACATGAGGTAGGGTGACATCAAATCATGGTTCTCCCGTAGGGCCAGTCTGAACTAGTAACAGATTCTCATAAGGCCTTGACATCTCTTCCTTCTCCTTCTTGCAAAATTATTATTGAACTATAACACTGACAAACCTAAATATACAGTCTTGAGTCTGTAAATTGTACTTAATCGGGGGAAAAAACATCACCCGAATGGTTTGTATTTCTAAAATATGAATAACTTAACACCTTTCTTTCCTTTGATACATGTCTTGGTGTCGTTTGACGGTTGTCTCTGTTCCTTTTCGGAGTTTGTACAGTAGCGTCCATGGTGTTCCGTGTGCACTTAGTATCCTATGTACAATCTACTAAACTGACACTTGTTACTTTTAGAGTAAATATGATTTTCAGACAGGAGATTGGGGAGAACCTTCCATCAGCCTGCGAGCCCCAAATGAAACCACAGGCTCTATACCCTTCCAGTACTGGCAGCATCACCCTGAAAAACTCATCTTCCAAGCATGTGATTACAAAGCATATGTAAGTATCACAGCAGTGTCTTTCTTTATTTTGATTGACTATTTTGGCTTCTTTCATTGACATGAATTGTAGAGGTTTATTCACCAAATGTATCCCTTGGTTTGTTGTGCTGATAATTAAAAGAAACATGTATTGATACAAATAAGGAACTTCTTCTTTAACTTTTCCTGATATGAAAATATTACATGACTGCCATGCTCATCCAGTGACTTCTGTACTCTGGAGGCAAGTATGCAGATCAGAAGATTCCACTCCACTGATTCCATACTTATAACAGGTCTATGTGATGGCTTGTAGCAGCCAGAAAGCTAGTATTTTCAAATAAGGATAAGCAAGCACCTTCATTTTTCTCAACTCAAATTTTCTTTGAACCCCTCAGCCTACCTGGTAAGTTTTCTACAACTATTAAATGTTTTACAAAGTAATACATTTGTTAATATTGTAAAATTGCCTGAAAGTAATTTTGATGCAACCTATACATTGTAACTCTCATCCTATGTCATACAGTCATAATGGGATTGTTCATAGAGGTTTGTAGGTGCTCCCTAGAATCTGTCAAACAGTACAGACAGGGCCATTGCAGAACAGCTAGAGAGAATAACTACCAGTATAAGAATGGATATTGTATTGTGTTTTGTGATCCATTGTAAGTCTAAACTGATCCATAGACAAGCATTAGAATAGGAGGAGTAATAAAACATAATCGCTGTGCCGTACTGTTAATCTGGAAGCACGGCATGCATATGTAACAAATACAAATTACTACGCCAGGTCAGCCTGTTTGAAGTTACACAGTACTAACTCACTCCCTGTGATAGTGCTTGAATCTGGTATTATCCATGTTGTAAGTGTCCTCTAGGGTTTGTACAGTCATCCCCCATTGTTGTTAGTGATTTATCTGGCTGGAACATTAGCCCACAGAAACAACCTTATGCTTATTAATAGGAAGGGGGGGTGTGATTCTGCTCAACCTCAAATCTACAAAAAATAGAGATGTACTGTTCCTTCTGCTGTTGCTGAAAAAGATCACCAACAACGGTTTCCAGCAACAATTATTGCATATCTATACATAGCTTAAGACAAGCCTGTTTGTGCTTGTTGATGCAGTTACTTGGAAGAGGGAGCAGGCAGACGTCTGCTGCCAAATATACCCCAGGGAGTGTTGGATTGGAGTCTATACCCATAGATACGACATCATTGGCCAGGTTAGCATAAAACTTTCCTCACATCTGCTTAACTTTTTTCTTTTTCTCATAGTAGAACTCTATGGATAAGATTTGTCAAAAAGGTTTATTTAGAATTATGATTCTGAGTATAACCTAATCAGCTAAGGCTAATAAGCGCATTGGAAAATCCATAACAGCTGACACAAAAGTGGGGCTGGTCCTTACTAATTATATTCTTACATTATTTTCCTAAGTTATGAAAGCTGAAACCTGATTGATCTCTGTGGGTAACAGGATAAATTTTGCCCCAGTTTTTATAAGTCGTTTTATAGTCTGGATTACAATACACATGAGCTGCAGGAAGAAACTCCATATATCTTCTGTTTCCATTGTTGATTAACTAAAAGTGGGCATCTGTTCCTTTAAATTCTGTGGAAAAATATTTTTTGCAGAGAAGCGGAATTCCAAAGACGTTGAGCTCCATATGACAGAATCATCATACAAAAGCTTTTACGTTTCCTGTGGTGACTTCTTTTCTGGATTGAGATTGTTTTTTATTTCTCCTTTACATTTCTGTGTGGTAGTCATTGTATGCCGGCTGGTTACATTTCTGACGTTAGTGTTAACATCCTGTGTTCAATTAAATATGTTCTTGAGTTTAAGGGCTAATTCACACCTATACGTTAGATGTTGTTAGACATGTTGCTAAGTGCATTGTGGCTTCTGTGTTATATTCATTTCCAGTGGATCAGTCCCTGTACCACTAAATGCTCCTGATCCTTTTATTTCTAACCCAACACAATACAGTACATGTTTTTTTTTTGTGTGTGTATGTTGTGGTTCTTTGAGGGTTAGGCTAGCTGTATATCAACAACTTCCAAAACAGCAATAACCTACTCCACTTCTGTGTCACTAAAGGACAACGGCAATGACATAGGGGTTAGGGAAAGGAACCGATGTATGTTGGGGACCATAGTCATCCAACTCTTCCGCAAGCATCAAAGAAAGTATACAATGTTTTTTTTGCAGAGACTAATTAGGCCCTATTTAATGTACAGCACTGCCTAATATGTTAGCGCTATATAAATCCTGTTTATTAAACATGATAAGCCCCCATTGCTGGTTAGAAAGTGGGAACACGCCTGGTTAATTAGGTATTATAAGTACCAAGTTTATTACCATTTTAATTTTATCATTATTATTGTTTCCTGCATAGACTTTATATTTTATATAAGTTTTAGGTAATCCATCTACAATCTTTTGTCTTTGTTTTGAACAGTTGTAAAGAAGTTAGATTTATTAGCTATGCCATTAGATAAGATTAGGGTAGATTTTCCTTCCTTGTTCAGAGGGATCAGAGTAACAGAAGGTGATGGAAAATATCTCCAATGGGAACAGAGACTTCAAAAATTCACTTTTTGCAGTAGAACTCTAAATATTTTTTATTTTTACATCTTAGGTTATCCCTAATTCAAACTTTCACAGACTGTTACATTCTCAAAGCTTTAGTGCTGTCCCTTTTCTAACCAAATCCAAAAAGTTATATTCAGCCATTTACCCTTCCGGAGATGCCTCTTTATGCAGGTTGGGATCACAGTACATGAGGGATGAGCAGTACCTGTGACATCCTCCCAAACTAGTTAGTAGGTACTTATACCCTCTGCACTTCTGTTTCATTTACAGGAGTAGAGCTTGCAATATCTGTTTGCATTGTGGGTATTTTTTTCTAGGATTCTAAAACTCAATTTTCTGCGTATATATCTGGTTAGTGACAAAAATGCACCCAAAATGTTTTTTTTTATGGAGTTTTCCAAAGTTTTAATAGGTTTTTAATGTTCTCTTTTAAGATACACACATAGCTCAGTTTAATTTTGAAAATATAATGCAGCATATTTTATCTTACCGTACAGTGTGATTCCTAAAGCCTTTCTTTCTTTCTGTTCAGCAGAGAAAGTAAAAAATAGGAAAAACCATTTAAATAAACATCGAGGCCTGTAGCATGTCATTATCATTCAGCGCTAAACCAGCATCTACTTATCGTCCGCCTGTCACAATGAATATCTGAAATCACTCTCGGCCACCACTTTCTATAGGACAGCTAGCAATTATTCTTTAGCTGTTCTCCCAAACTGACTAATCTAGCTCTAACTGACTATCCAGCTCTGAGATTAACATAAAGATGATGAATCATTTTTGAATTGTTTATACATGTTTAATTTTATTTATTTTAATACCTGCATGGCTTTTTTAAAAAAAATATTAAGCAGGGATCCAATTTATATTTCATGGCAGGAAGCCAAAATCTTATTCATATGTAAAAAAGAATGTATAATGCGCGCTAAGAGAAGGCCATTAAAAAATGGTCTATTTGGATAGCAGGATATTGTTTTAAAATAGGCTTCTGGTAAAATGTGACCAAATACTATTTCTACCTTGACTATAAAATAGCTGACGAATTGCAGTCCAGAACTTGACACTATAGAAAGTTTTTGTGACTGTATCCACCTCTTACACTGAGCCTGATTTATTAAAGCTCTCCAAGGCTGGAGAAGATACACTTTTTTCAGTGAAGCTGGGTGATCTAGCAAACCTGAAATGGATTTCCTAAAAGTCATTTGCTATTTGTTAGTAAATGTTCTCAATCCTGATCCAGATTCGTTTCAGGTTTGCTGGATCACCCAGCTTCACTGATGAAAGTGTATCCTCTCCAGCATAGCAAAGCTTTAATAAATCAGACCCACTGTATCACATACAGACCACATACAGGACCTATATTTTATAAACTAAGTGTGCATGATTGTTATGAACATTACAGTAATTCATTTAGTCATATGGAGTGTAACTCGTATGATCAGCTTTAGAGGAATTAGATGTATCCTTAATGCTAAAGTTTAATAACTGGCTTATATTGTTTGCCTTCCCTGGCACCATTGACATTGTAATAAAATTATTATTATATAATTATTATTATATAATTATAAGTATATTATTTAATTATTATTACTTATTATTTATTACATACCTTTTTTATAGGTCCAGGTCACTATCACTGGGTGCAGCAATTCAGGCAAATGGAAGGGACCAGCAGGGTTTACAAATTCAAGCTTCAATGTTAATCACAAGCAGGGGATATTCTATATTATTATCTTTTTTTCAACTAAATTGATCCTTCCCCCCTTCTACACTGCACCACCAGCTCAGCTCGCCTAAGCTGTGTATCTGTCTCTGTTCCAGTAGTGTGTTCACTTCCTACTCTCCTGCTGCGTTTGCAGTTGACCACTTCTCTGTTAATGGGGATGTTTTGTCCAAAATCTACTGGTAAAGTTATGCTTCTGAAATCATTGCTCTCTTAACATTCTGTGGTTCCTCCCACTGACGACCACAGTGTCCTTTGGAGGTCAGAACTAGAAACTAGTCAGGGCACTGTCAAGGGCAGCAGGGGAAGTAAAGATTTACTGTTGCAGGCAAATCATTTTTTTTCCATGATAGAGTCTCCCATCAACAGAGAAGCCTTTTATCAAACCAACATGGCTTAGAAACCAGCAAAGAACCTACATGGTTAACTCCTATAGAAGCATTTGCAGTTTTCTGGGAATTAATTACTTTCTGCTTTCTACTTTTCCATAGAATTGTCAGTGGACGTTAGATTCCCATGAACTCAGCATAGAGCTCACGTGAAATAATGTTATGACCTATTTACTCAAAGCCTGTTCTATTTACAGCTGCAGATGTTAGTCTCAGACATAAATAGGCTTTCATATCCAATGAATGGCAGGCATTCTCCAATGTAAATAATGTGCTGTGCTGAGACAAGTGGATGTGAATGTCCGTTTGTCAGTGGAGGAGATGACCTTACAAACTGTGAGTTTGTCTCTTTCTTTCATCTCCGTTTCCGTTTTTGAATTAATTCTAATTACAGTGAGCTATGGCTGTTTGGAGACTTGCCACCCTATAAGATTTCATTGGCTTTGATTACCTTTAAAGCCAAAAGCCAGGCAGAAAAAAATTGCTATTTGATGTAATTTTTTATGCTTTTAAAAGAAGTGCATACTCTTTCACATACAACTAGAATAAGTACCTGAACGTGTCGGAACACCATCATACATGGTAGACACAAACACAAGCCTCTGCTTTATTCTTTTGATCATTATGCATTCTTTGGGCATTAGTGTTTTTCAGAAGTCAAATAAATGATGTCTTCTTGACACGTAGCTCCGCCCCTGAGGAGCTTTGCCTATCTTTTGGACTACTAAAAAAAAAAAAACTTAGTGGAGATGCGGTGTGTGTTTGTGCACTAAGGCTTGGGAGTGAGGTGAATCCTGTGTCCCCTGGAGAATAGCACTTACTTTTGGATCTCACACATAGACAAGTAGACTTTGCCTAACGTAAGTGTGCTGACAGAAAACATATTAAGAGGAGGCGAGAGTAGAATGAGAAAAAGGATCACTAATCAGTGGGCTGCTGCTCTCTCACTGTCCAAACAGAAAATTGTGGTTTCACTATGTCTGTTTTGTCTGGCAGAAGTATATAGATCACAAAAGTGCATAGACAGAATTACACATCTTATTGCAGATTTCTTTTTACATATGCTTAGCTGTTTGAATGGAGTTCAGCTTTGACCATTCTGAGCATTTTCCAAATTTTAAATTGTTACAATAATAGTAAGAAGTATAATAACCATTTCATTACTCTCTGTCTCCTGTTTTTTCTTTTTTTTTTCAATCTTCTATTCCAAAACCCTTTAATTTGCAGCAGGGTTATCAGCTGGAAGTTTGAAGTCATTCAGTTGACCAATGGGTCCCTTGCCTGATAGACCCAATAAGCAATCCAATGGCCATGGACACACCACAGACTGACAATGCTGCAGGGGCAGCAGCTTATCAGTGTTGGATTTGCACAGGAAATGCTGTTACTGCTAGGATTATTAACTAAAAAACTTATTTAAAAAAAAATATTTATATTTACAAACATGATATGCATGAGAAAACAGTAAGACACATAGACAAATTTACTGCAAAAAAAAGTTTACATACACCTAAACATCTGTTGATTCTATATATATTGAACATAGTCACATAATTCAGCTTGATCCAACATAGGTGCACATAGGAAACTAGCATGCCAGCTGATAAATAATTTATAACCCCAAGCAAATCTACTTCTGCAGCTCACAAAAAAACACACAATCTCCGAGTATATATAATGTATATATGAACTGTATTAGGTTACCCAACCAAACAGCAAGTACTCTGTATGGCATATCATTTTTATCAACTTGTGTAGTGCAATCCTATTCTTCAGATATACACATCTACACCAAGGCATTTTGGATTAAGTGTTTTATACACACTTGATTTATTATAGAATGCTTAGTGGCAGTTGAGCCGATAAATAAAAATAAAGTGTATATCGGCTATTTTTCTATTTAGGTTATATAGATTAGCAAAGGATTGGAACACTAGTCAATGTATTTTAAAATCACTATTATCAAACTTTTCTTTTACTTCCTGTCTTGATGATTCCCCAGAAAGTGAAGGGAAATATCTCCAAAGTTTTGTCTGTTCTAGGGACAAATGTAAATCAGTTTTTTTCTGACAGTGGTCACCAAGATAGACTGAAAATGTGTATATTCCCTTCTGGGATAAACCATACCTGTTTACCACCTAAACCTGCATTGGAGCCCCCATAATTCATGGTATAGGGTACATGCACACCTTTTCAGGTCTCTCTTACTATACATAACTTGGAGTAAAGTGACCAGTCCATAGACCTTGGTGATGAAATGGAGGATAGGACAGCATTGTAGGTAAGTCATAACAATTCCACCTGCTAAGTAGTGAGAGCGATTCTTCCAGTTAAATTTGAGGTGATGTTGCCCACAGCCAATCAGATTTCATATTTCATGACTTTAGAACAGATAACACAATACGTAGGGAAGAAGTATACCTCCTGTTAGGTTTATTGCTATCCGAAGCCTATATGAGATTTACACTGAATTCCTGGTATGCTGATAACATTTTCATTAGATAAAATTGATGTAAAATCTACATCAGGTATACCAATAGAAGTACAACTCTGACAGTAGTTTTAGCCTTCCCATCTTCTATGAATAGAAATGCATTTATATTCTGGTCTGGTAAAACATTGTTAGCATGACTGTGACAAGGAATTTACCTAATGGGGTCCTGAATTTCAGGGAACACCTGACATGTATCCTAACCCTTCCCCACTTTATTAAAAGCTTTTTTGATTTATTCTCTATTTTGTCCAGTAATGTATTCTTTATACCAGAATCATCTGATACTGCTATGAATCTCCCTATCTGGGAAACACACAGCATTCAAAACTTGAAAGTTGTTTTCACCACTCCACTCAGAATTAAATAAATAAATATTTGTTTTTGGACCGACCCTCTAAGGAGAAATTCCTATAGAAATAAAACTTTTTTCCCCTCCCTCAATTTGGGAGCCACAATAACTATTTCACCTGTAGCACCACCTGTTGGTAAAAACAACTAACATTGCAAGACCCACACCATGCAGTAGTTTTCAGTGAGAATCATTGTATTTAATGGTAAGCAGGCATGATTTGACTTGCACTTTTTACTTGCAACTGTGCATAAGTATGACCAAATAATCACTCATAAGTTTCAATAGAAAATGGTTGAAAAAAAACACCATAAGAAGGGTCCTGCAATAGTATGCAAACGTACTGTCAGATAAATGGACTGCTATTTTTACAGTACAGAGGTGTCCAATGACAAACATACATAAACTTGTAATGTAAACTTTTGTAAGAGCTGAATCCATTTAATGAATTGTCCAAACAGGTTATTTAATCTCCTGTACCAGGCTTATAGAACAGTCATCCAGATACTGTGGAACTGCAACTCTCCTCATGACCTGGGACTTGTGGATCCACAACACTGGCACAGGGGTGCAAACCCCATGAGTATGTCTTATATTATTTATGACATTGGCACTCTATCTTTAGTCTTCTCCTATCCAGGACTCTGGAATGCACTCTACCCCTCCCATACCCTTCTCCTATTGTACCCTTTGAGTTCCCTCTCCTTGAAGAATTGTTGCTCCTTTCCCTTGTTATGCCGTATTAGCTCCTTCTGATCTTCACTCGTAGAGGTCATACTCATTGCGTTCATTCTGGTGTTTGTGGCACCAGTACATTCCTGCCTGAACTGAGATTCTTGTATATTACTTACACAGCTGGAATGATTTACAGGCTCCTGGGTAAACATGAGCACTTTCGGTCATTTTGAGGAACTGGCTCACAGAAAATGCAGATATTATCAAGAGAAAATAACTCATAAATTGTATTTCATTTCCAAATCCAAAGCAACAGGATATTCTTTGGATTGTAGGAACTGTTTTTTTTTTCTAGTGAACCAGTTTTCAAATTTTCCATAGTATTCCAAATCATAAAAATTGATGATCACATCACTTAATGGCTAATCCACCTAGCAACGATACTTCAGTAACGGGTGAACGTTTCATTATCATCATGTACATCTCAGAGACCTCACACTACTCCCACAGTGCAATCTACAGGTACTTATAGACATTAGATGACCTTTGAGCTAATGGTTGTGGCCAAAGGAATGTCAATGGTAGTAGATGCAGTTTGGGTAATCTTGTCCAATCATTCATTTCTTTTTGTAAGGCAACACCAATGGTATTGCAGTGCCTCGCCACTTACCTTTCAATGACCAAATGATGAATGTTCACAGAATACAACCCTTCATGTTTAGGAAAACATAAAAAAAATGTTAGGTGGTCCAAGAGTGCCTACACATCAGGCAAACCTACAATGTCTATGGTGAATGTACTACCTCCTGACGCTAAAGGAGGAGTCCAAGCTGTTTAGTCTCCCCTTTTAATGCATGTGGCTTATTGGGAGATCTAGTACTATGTCGTACAGATCCTGGAAAGAGATATGAGCCCTTAAATGATAGATCAAGGCATTTGATTTTATTATTATTAAAATTTATTTATATGGTCAACATATTATGGACAAAGTTCATATCACATATAGGTAAAACCAAAGTATCAAATATGCAAGGATTGCCAGTTTAAATTTTAATGTAAAAATGTGGAATCAACACAGAATACCTTTTAAACTAAAAAATAAAATATTATGTTTATTTCCCCTTATGTCTAAAGTAAATTTAAGCTTTCCTTTGAGAGTTATAAATCACTGTGGACCTTTTTTATATTTTTCATGAGTTTATTTTGACCAAATATGAGAAAATGTGATGTGACATCAATTTTTATACCCATCTAATTCTCACCTAACGTTTTATGAACCAAAAAAAAAAATCACCATTTTCACTTTAACATTCAAGTCCCATTTGGGAATAGAAGAAAAAGTTTTTGAGTAAGACAAACACAGGGTGAAGTTCTTGCTATCTCAACCTTTCATTGCTGGGTCTCTAAGCAGTGAAAGAAAAACTGATCTTGATGTTATTTCTCTGGAATATTTATAATTGAGCCTAAATCCCTTTAAAAATTAATGATTGCTGGTTGTGTTAAATACATTTTCTAAGAATCCAGAGAAATAAGTACTTTCCTTTGTCATTGTTTTGCTCTTGAATTGAAATGGTGTTCTTTAAAGCACCACCCCCTTGACTTTCCCAATAAGACAACAATCACTTGTATGCATATCAAAATTCCAAAAACAAGAGTCAGTCAAGAACTGCATCTATCCTTAATCTGCTAATGGACATTCATTCATTATAATAAACATTTCACTTCCTGCTAACAGTGAAAAATTTAATGACCATATAAAACTGCGGCCATCAACTAAGCTAAGACTTGCTAAGCAACATTCATTCACTGATCATTTCATTATTTATATTCAACCTAAATGGAAACATATCAAAGCAACTATGGCCATGTGATACTTGCCACCTAACAGAATGGTCATGTGACATAGCATGAAGCTAAGATTGCATCCCATTAGCAATGCATGTTGACTATTGAAAGGGGCATGGTGCTTTAAGGCTTTTTTAATCCTCTAGGGTGATTGTTATTTTCTACACAAATTTTGCTTGATCCATCAAAAAAGGATTCCTTTGTGTGTTTAGTTTCAGAAAATGTCTAGTATGTTTTTCTTTGTTTAGAGCATGCCATTTGGGGGAAAATATGGACCCATTTTAAAACCCGTACCTCACCCCCAGTGTTCCTGGTCTGAGATGATAAAGGTATACAGTGCACTTATATTTACTTCACTTTGTTGCGTGTTAGGGAAAACAACACAAATAAGGAGATGTCTTTCCTTTTTTTTTTCCTTTCCTTTTTTTTTGGATTTGACCATCAGTACAATGCCCATTTCATAAACAATGGACATTGTTATATATCGTTATTAAATATTGTAATATATGCCCAGGTTTGGTTACAAATCATCTAAAAAATATCCTTTTCCTGTTAACTTTCAGAATGGCTAAACATGAAAGTGGAAAAATGTCGGTCCCCATTACTGTACCATATAAACTAAATTTTCATAACTTTGAAACTACAAGTTTGAGATCTTTTATCCTGGATCCATTAGTGTAGGATGGATATTTGGTGTCCGGTTTTAGGTAGTTTGATGTTTTTGTTTTAAAATATGTAAATTCTAAAATATATCTTTATTACAAATATGACAGCAATAGTTAAATTAAAACATATTTTTTTCAGGACAGTTAAGAGTAGCTAGTAAACAAAAGTAACATTTATATGTATTTTGAATATTGGATGGTGAGATAGAAGATCCCAAAGCTGTAGTTTACTTTTATATGTTACACAAATGGGGTAAACACATGATGATTGTGGCAATTCGCAAGAACTGTTTTTAGTGTATGGATTTGTATCTGACGTATTTGGCTTTCTTTGCCACTATAACTATTGTCAATTGATACATAAGTTTATTAACTGGTCCTTTTAACTAATTCAACCGCACAGTAAACTGTTCTAAAAATTGTTTCCCTGCATAACATTTTTCATGGAGCAAGAAAACTCTCATTAGCTTGAAATGAACTGTAGTTGACTTGCTTTATGGCAGGGTCTATTAACATTTTTTAAAGCCACTATGCTGTGATATATTGTTGTTGCCTAATGTTATATATAGTGTTATTGTTGTCAAATAGTGAATTTTCTTTAGTTACGTTCTTTGGTTGTCATTATTTTTTGACATCATACAACACATATAGAAAGAAATGTAATTGTGGTGACATTTTTGTCCCATTGTGTGTGCTGTGTGTGTTTCCACCACAAATCTGAATGCATTTTTATTTTAGTATTTAGGATCGATGCTGATAAAGGAATTGAGGGGGACGGAGTCAACACAAGATGCCTGTTCGAAAATGAGGGTGAGCTTTGATAAATGAATAAGACTGCAAAAGAAATGCTGCATTGGATGCTGTCATTTTATTATTAGCAGGAAGGAAGTTGACATGTGGCAGAAATTTACAACGTGTTATTATCTCACCAGTAGAACATTTACAAAACAACCTGACTTTTGGAAGACTTTTGCCTCCTGGTCTGCTGCTTCATGCTCCTTCTTATTTCTGTTTTTTGTGTTTCATCCATTTTCAACGTATATATTTTAGTTTAAAAATGAACCTTAAACCTTAAAGGACTTTAAGGTTATGCCTTACACAAAAGGCATAATGTAAAAGTTCTGCTACTGCTATTTTAAAGATACAATAATGAAAGTAATTTTTCTTAGAACTATGAGGACCAGTTACACCATAGTGCTTGTTTGAAGATGCTGAAGTTATGAAAGGCTTGTGTTTAAATATCTTTATAGCTCTTTTAAATGTGTAACTCACTGAATAGACGCTATAGACGTCTGTCTTTCTACTTTAAGGCTATGTGCAGACTAGTGGCAAGGTTGTAGTATGGTTCCTACTTCGTCAAACCCCTCAATCACTCCTTCCACCCACGTCCGCTAATAGAGAATGAATGGACAGAGAATGAATTATAAAACCACACAATGTGATATGTTCAAATGCTGAACCAGCTCAGCGGTGCTGGCTGGCAAGGTGACAGGAGCCACTCGGGGACGTCTGTTTCCGCCGCCAGTCTGAACGTAGCCTAAAGTAATATTTACATCACTTTGACGTTTTCACAAGCTTGCGTTTTATGTGTTTCATTATTGTATTAAATATAGAGACAAACCACGAGAGGAAACTCTCATTAGCTCATTGCAATTAGTTTGTTTTGCACTTCACAGCTGTTTAGGTAAGATATCAATCACACAGGGAGTGCATTGTTATAAAAAAAAAATCAGCAAACCTATGGATTTGCATTGTGAGAGAGAACAATGAAGCAGGAAGCAGAATCTGTTTATATAATGAACAACTATGGTTCCCCATGTACATCCTAAAAAAATATACTCTCTCATCCTGGTGGAGAAAGTATTTTAGGCTTTTAGATTTTTTTTCAAACTTTGATTATTTAGGGGGAGGTGATGCTGAAAGCCTGGAGAGGGGCTTTAACATTCACTTTATGGTCCAGTCATGATTCCATATCCACTCCCTGCATCTTTTAGACATAACACCATATACTCCCATTGCTGTATTAATTTGCAACTTCAATCTTGCTCTTGAAAAGCACCAACACAGCAAAGTTCTGAGGGACATAAATTATTTCCTAAACAGAATACATAATTAATGAAGAACCAGGAAGGATTACGGCAGCGATTACATCCCTACTTTTCTTGTTCTATTTTTTTTTATTTTATTTTTTTATGGCAGCTTTAGATAAACTGCCAACTAAGCACAGCACATGTTGGGTGTTAGATCACCAAGGCATTATGGGTAGCTGTCAGAATTGTATCTCTTGTATTAACTCTTTAGGATTCCATTGAATAAATTGTGTTCATGTCCTTCCTATTTAAAGCTTTTGCCGGATCTATGTGCTGCAAAAGTCAATCACTTAGGTATAAGGCTACAAATCACTTATAATTTTAACACAAAGACCTTTCATTGAATGCAGTTCATATTTTTCCAGCAACAAAACTGCTAAAGAAAGTTGTATAGCTGCTTTACACCACAGCTTTTAAATTGCAATTGTGACATTGACCTAAGGGTTAGATAACTGTCACTTCTTTTATTGCAGTGCATTAGTTCTTTTAGAGTCCATAATTCAAGCAGGATATTTAAGTTATTTATGTGGAAAATATCTGTACTGACATTTCTGATGGCAGACCCCCTGACAAAATCAAATAAGTCATTTTTCAAAAGCTGAGAACTAGTGGACCAAATAATGTGGATACATATGAAAATCAAAACTTTAGTTCAGCCACAATACAAAACATTTGTTCTATGAGACATGGCAATCATCGAACTGTACCAATGGGCCATTGTTTGCAAGCAATTACAAATACTTATGGTGCTAGTCACATTTATTTTATTCATTACATACTAAGATATTAGGCTGTGCCCCCACACTCATTTTTTCTGTTTTATCTGGAAGAGGGCAAAGCCAGGAACTTCTCAGCAACCCCTCATATAGTGCTGACATTTTTTGCTGCACAGACTTAAAGTTACAACAGTTTCTAACTTTAAATGTAAACTCCTGGTGCATAGTTATATATAGTCCATGAATTAAACACATAAGGGAGTACCTGTATTTCTGTTCCTAAGACTTACATAACTTTACAACACAGCACTTTCAAATAAATTACCCACCTTCAGTTAATACATACAGTTGTGTCCCATACTTATCACAGAGGGTGTAAGGGTCAGAAGCATGTAATGTACAGTGTTTATGATGCAGAGGTTAGGAGGGTTCAAGGTTCAAATGTCAGGACAATATAATGTATATTCCTATACATTAGTGGTCAGTGGGAGGAATGACTGTATTCGTTGCAGGTCAGTGAGATGCAGAGTGACCCTAACTTTAGTCATCAGGGTCTGTAAGAATGTCCCTTACATTGCTGTCAGTGGGAGAAGAAACGCCCTAGCAATGGAACCAGTTCAGGTATGAATTCTCCAGCGTTAGGGCCAGTGGAAGCGTGAATGCAGTTTATACTACTGTCAGGGGTTACTCATTTTGGAGGAAAGGCTTAGATGGGGGTCAAACAAAATGGTTGGGCATAGGAAGGCAAGAATTAAAATTCAGACCATAAGTTCCTTATGACGTGCACTTGCTTTTGACAACTTTGTATATGGACTGAAATGTAGGTAATGCACACCATTCTGGTGACTTTGAGAAATGGGACAATGATCCTCTGCATCAAGAGAAAAATCAATGAACCTTAAGACAATTCCCGAGCGGGGTTGAAGCTCAGGTCCTTTCCTCCCCTGCTTCTTTCAAAGGACTATAAATGCATTGATTTTCATTATACCACTGTACACTCAACTTTCATTTTTCACTCCTTTGAGGGAAAGAATCTGCTGAGTTTATTAAAGGCAGAGATTGAAATGGAACAAGATTCCCTGTCAGCCAACAGAAGGTATTGCAGGTGACTACATCTCATCCCATAAAAAAAACCTCTGGAGGGTTCTGTTTTTCTTTTCAAAGATTAATTCTGACAATGATCTTGATTAGTCCTTGTGCATTAGGATGCAGCTCCATTCAGAACTGCTGTTGTCTTTGTTCACTGCTAAGTGCTTTTTTTATCATTATTTAAATTTTCTTTGTATAAGCTTTTTTTCTTAGGTTTTTTTTTTCAATTTTTTGGCAGCCCGGAGTCTGTATTGTTCAGATAAAATGAACATAGTTTTGATTTGTTGTTGCAGAAAACTTTACCACTTTTTCAGGGTTAAAAAGTTTCTGGGCTCATATTCAGTGGTATGGTCTGAGTTTACCTTACTGTGAATTTCTGTGTAGTGAGTGTGCAATGACAGAAAGTAAGAGAGTGACTGCAATACCAAAGCAACTAGGTTCATACTTTTGTACGTAAAAGTATGTTATCATATCTGGGACACATACATCCATGGACAAATTTGGTAGTACACTTATAGCTTACTGAAATTCTGCAAATTACAAATTTCAAAGAAAGACAAACTGAACTCCAAGGTCAACGTCTATCAATGCCTGACAGTGCTGCCCATTGCTTTTTAGGTGATAGTGAGCTCATCGACTCAAGAGGTCTCCATTGTTGAAAGAGGAACAAAAAAAATATTGAAATTAGTTAAAATGCTTACCTTACTGACCATTAGGCCTAGGCCCAGGGTTGTTCCTTACCAGATGTAATTCACTAATCTAACTCCCCACTCTTCACCTATTGAAGGACTCCACTCACCATCCCATCACTTGGTTGCACCCAGGCCATCTGTGTACAAAGGATGAAATCTGGGAAACAAGCATTGAAGGACCTTTAGCCCACGGGACAGGGACACAGGAGGGTTGTCTAGTTGCCAGGAGATCCATGGATAAAACAAGGTACATGAAAGTCCAACAGCAATCAAGTGTAGGAAGCAGAGCCAATGGTCATGCATGGTAGTCAATCAGCAAGCAATGTATCCAAGGGGTGAAGACAGAGCAGAGTTTGGGGTCATAAGCAAAAATTTGTCCAGGCAACTAGCAATCACCAGGTTAGAAAATAGGCAGTCAGAGGTTGTCCAGCAGAAGGTTGCACCATGAGCAAGTAAAGCATGCCTAACACTAAAATGGGCAACCATTGACTGGGACAATTGCTAGGACTATTACCCGCAAATGCAGTAATGGGAATCGCATACGCTTACCCGACGGCCGTCATATACTCACAGGGGGGCTCCGGCTGCAGTCCTCCCTCTGCAGGCAGTGAGTCCTACCCACTATTTTAGCTTGTTGCTGAACTTCCCCTTACATCAGGCATCCACCACCTTGGTACACTTTACCTTTCCACTATAGGACATATATAGGGGGAGATTACTCTACTCACGTACATGTAGTCTTTCCTGGGAAAATACTGCTTTCAGTACATGTTAACACTGCTAGCGGGCAGCAACCCCTATGAAGGCCTTTACTGGGCGAAATGCGTCAACAAATTTGGCTACAAGTATGCCAGGTACAGGTACAGAAGTCTCACTGAAGAAGACTATAGGAATTGCTCATTTGCAGTGTTTGCTTCTAAACATTGATCAACAAAATATTACGTTAAAGGTTCCATCATTTTTGTCCATGCCATTTTGATTTGTGGTAGTAATTTGAAATATTCTGTTACATCAAAAATTTAAAAAAAGGTCTGATGTTTGTTAAAAACTGAATAATCACCATAATCATGGGTGCCAAAAACTTTTCTCAGTTTCAAATATTTTAGAGGCAATTTTTGGTTTTAATTTTTCATGATGGGTTACCAACAAATGTAAATTAAAATGTATATTGAGATATTGGCCCTGATTCATCATTGAAATCCGCGATCGCGGGAAGCGCGATAATACGCGCGACCAGCGATCGCGGATTACCGCGGTCCGGGGCTCGAGTGCGCGCGTACACTCGCGTCCTGAATCTGTCGGCC
>NC_092859.1:36017268-36040029 GCF_032062135.1 Pyxicephalus adspersus
AATACAAGATCGCGAGTAAAAACCTGTCGGATAAGCGCGGCTTCGTGCGCGAGCTTTTTCGGTTGTTGAATAGCGCGATCGCGCACGATTCCGGATCGCTAATACGACTGCGCGATCGATAATACGATTTGGCTTGATGAATCAGGGCCATTGAGAGAGGGGTTTGAATAATTTAAAGACTTATGAGCAGTTGTCTTCTGAATATCCATAAACACCAATTACTACACTTGTTACAACATGCCACCCTTCTGTTTCTAAAGCAGAAATATCTGCATGGTAAGTATACAGGTAAAAAATGGGTATTTATTGCCTTTCTTGAGATTACAGCGCTCCACTTGGCCCTCAATTCCTTCAAATATTTTGCTCTCCAGGGGTGATGGTGCCATCTGTGTTCAAGCATCATCCAGGGTCATCTATTTCTTTAAATAAGATGGTGGTTTAAAATGACGCAGATCAGCCTCGTGGTTCAGCTTTTCACCTTGTGACTTGCTGCAAAGTTACAGTGTTGAAGTTTTGGAGGAGAAAAAGACTAATGACTGCTTCCTTCTGCCTGCAGCAGACTAATTACCTTTACAAAACTGGAGCTCAGGGGCTGCCTTTAATGAAACAACTTAAAAAAAAAATTGTGCTTAGTGATAGGTATTCTAAGAATAAACCACGTTGAATCACCTATTATTATATATCTGCTGCCATAGGAAGAATGCCCAGTACTCCTGAGATATCATGAGACACTTTCTCTGAACAACACTATGCAATCTTCTAGGTCTTCAGAGGCCAATCAGATGACAAAAATGTTGTGTGAACCAGGGAAAGTGTCTATGATCTTGTGTAGATGTTAACTTAGTAATCTAATATATAAATATATATATATATATATATATATATATATATATATATATATAGTGAGTAGGTGCGCTGTTTGTTGCAAAATGGATATGCCATGTGCTTTTCTATAATCAAACAAAGGTAGGCTGGGTACACACGCGGAATAATTGTCATTGAAAAGGATCTTTTATGATCCTTTCCAGTGACTAAACGTAAAGAAGGAGAAAATCTTCCAATGAAGACAACTGTTCCAGGCAGGACCGTATTAGAGGGGTATTGACCTTTCCATTCGGTCCCGGGGGGGCGGGGTTCATGTGTTTAAATCTTTGAGACAGGAACATTTCCCAGAAAGTGTTCTGGGGTTTCGATCCTTCCCTACCCGTCTTAAAAAAAAACAAAAAAATAAAAAAGTCACATAACATACCATATCTAAAATGCCATAGCAGGGACTGGTCCCTGGTAGACTGTTATTTGGCCACAGCTGATGTTGTCTTCCTTTGGCATGCAAAAAACAGTGAACATGTTTTTGTGTCTCATTTTTTTCCAGAAGTCAACAGAACAAATGAAGAAGGTCCCAACAATTATCTTAACAGTTTCTTACAAAGGAGTGAAATTCATGGATGCAGCAAATAAGGTAAGATCTCGTTTTTTTGCTTGACCTAGAGAATGCGCTGCCTCGCTATCATATAGATAACAGTGGATAACAAAATGCAACTGGCAGGCAAAGGACATATTGAATACTTAAAGAGGAAGTAAACCCAAAAATACCCTAAAAAAAAGAGAGAAAACAGAGCAGCCGATCCACCAGAAGGTTTCTTCCATCGGGTCCCATGTCGTCACCTTATCTGTCTTGAGCCGGTGCACCAGGGGCTGCCATCTTCTCTGCTTCTGGGTTCTTCTTGCGCCTGTGTCGGGTGACGAAGATTGCGCATGCATGCGATCGGCATTTTACCTTTTGATGAAAGGAGCAGCCAAGAACCTCCTGGGATGCGTGACGTAGGTATCCCGGAAGGCTCTGTGCTCCCATTGATTCATTTAATGGGGGTGGTGCTAAAAAAAAGGTGTTCTATTAACCACCTGGGCGTTTCACTGAAGTCTAGATTTCTGTACCAAAAGCGGTACACTGTTTTTCATGAATTTTTTTTTTTAATTGTAGACCTGTAACTTACAGAAATATGTCCGAACAAGGGTCTAGTAGATATCATGAATATAAAAAAAGTTTGCATACCTATAGACAAAACCACATAAATATATTTTGTATTATTTTGTATTGGATTGGATACAGGACTTTGTATTGAATCCAATACAAAATATCTGAATTTCCCGCTATGACCCCCATCGATGGGCGCACGCACGGACATCATCAGGAATCGCCGAGGGACGCATACGCCAACGCCGGGTATTCTAATTCTTTCCAAACTTCCATGCAGAAAGTGGTAAATTTTTTGCATGTAAATTTATTTTAGATTGTAGGCTATAATTCACCGAATTACTCAATAATTACTTATAATTCAGTGAATTACCGCATAACTCACTGAAATATGTCCAAAATTTTATAAATTTAATAATAATTTTTTTTTTATAAAACATAAAAAAAAAAAATCTTTAAAAAAAATATAGTGTATAATGTAATGTAATGTACAGTAGCTTATATAATATATATATATAATACAATTATATATATATTATATAAAGATTTCTTTGTATTGGACTCAATACAGCTTTTTTGTATTGAGTTCAATGCAAAGGATTTGAATTTCCCGCCCCGCCTCCCGCACCAACGCATGCAGCGACGTCACCAGAAAACCCCGGAGATCGTCACTGCACTCGCCGGGAGAACACAGAAGAGAGAGGACGTGTCCGGAGGAGTTGCGGGGACCGGGTGAGTATTTTCTTACAATTGTAATCCGATTGTCATACAATGTATGACAATCGGATTGCAATACAACGTTTGTTAACCACCTGAAAAAAGTACGGGTTTAACACTTTTTGCAAGTGTTATTACCCCGTACCAAGGTCGGGTTTACCAGCCAGGTGGTTAAAAAAAAAAACAAACAAACCAAATTTTTACTTTAAATAAAAGGGTTGTTTACCCTTTTATGTAAAGTGAAAATTCTGAGTTTAGGTATGCTTTAACTTTCCCGTGGGCAGCAAGTGAAGTCTGCAGTCAAATAAGCACTGCCACTGTCCAATAACTGGGTGTGTAGAAGCATGTCCCTCGCTTTTTAATGTGTTTTCTTCCTACGGTTGCAATGTCACTACGGACCTTTCTGTCCATTACCTTCCACCCACAGATCCCAGAACCAGGTAACCTAAAAATTGCAGGGGTCACTGATCACCTTTAGATCTTTGTTGTCAGTGGATGTACATATTCCCCATATTCAATTGGATGCATTAATTAATAATAATAAACTGTATTTAAAAAGCTTCACCATATTGCTCAGCATTGTACATTAAATACGGGTTGCAAATGACAGGAAGATACAGGAGGCCCATTAAATAGAATTTACAATTTATATTACAATGCATTTGTATTGCATCCAATGCAGGTTGAAACAGGCATTTGTTGCATTTTGGAAGAAAATTTTGAACATAAATGGTAGTAACAGCTTTTATACAAAGTAATATGAAATATTATCAATGAGCAAAATGAATGTTACTTTTTTTTGCAAAAAGATAGACCTCTTCATAGTTTAAGCAGTTTAATTTTTTTAGTTTGTACATTATTTTTTTAAATATATTTCTATTTTGGCGAACTTTTATGCTACTAATAAACACTTATAATGGTGCTCCCAGAAATAAAAAATACCAATTTATATATATTTTGGGATAGCCCAAAGCAACAGGGGGGGTTTCAAACAGGAAACAGGGCCAGCAGGTTAAAAGTGCATCAAGGGTTTTATTCACTAATACTATTTCCACACAAAAACAGGCAAAATAAAACAAACAGCAAAATAAAACCTGGCCACTTGGCCTCTAACTCACTGTTAGATCCCATTACTAACATCTCTAGTGCTTCCTTCTCCCCCTCTTCCCCTTCCCCCTATAGCTGACAGTTACAGTCAGAAAAATGCTGGAATACCAGTGGGAAAATGTTCAAAATGTTCATACCAGTGTTTGAGCTTGTAGAAAAGAAGATGTGGTATCATTTCCTCTAGACAGCACTTTACAAGGCGGTAGGTGTGGTGCAAAACCCTGGACTCCCAGTCTGATTTGTAATTTGCAGTGGATTGTCTAAAAATATTGTTTTCTGTAGTAGTAGGAAAAAATAGAGAATGGTGTTTTTGGCAAATGATCAATTGTATTCATGGTTCATTATCACAACAACAACAAACAGTAGTTATATTCACAAGTCCAGCAAATAGGGGAGGTGTACCCCACTTGTTATAGGCAGGCCCTGCTTGGGCACTAGACAATAGTTTCTATTAGGATTATAATCTTAGTAAATTTTGTTGCATACGTATGTCGATACCCGACGCGTTATTCACTTCTGTAGTTATAGTGCTGACATATAGGACAAGTCTATTCAGAGCATGAGTATTCATTCCCACCAGTCCCGTTGTGTGTGTATTGTACGTTCATACCACACTGGGGCCAGGTTTAGTGAGAAGCCAGTGTTAGAGAAGCAGCCAGATATTTGCTGCAATGTTTTTGTGCTTACATTTTACCATTCTGATATGAAGAGAAAGTAGAGTGACAGAGAGAGGAACTCATCAGTCTTTTGCTTCTCATTTTACTGTCCAATCACAAGCTGGAGTAGGTGCAAAACCTATAAGTGTCACATAAACCCGGCAGAAAAAAAAGGGTTTGCTTCCTTTCCACAAGGGCCTGTCCTGTGAGGCAAATCTGTGTAAATCTCTGGACTGATTAGACAGAGGTTTATTGTCTTCCATTTTTTTGTATTTTATTAGTGTGTTTTGCTGTTTGCCTGGTATTTAGATGTAATGATTCTTTAACAGATACATTACACTGCTCAACAAACATTTTCTTGCCAAACAGATTAAAGTCATTTTAGGTTATGTTTGATGCACAGATTCCAAATATGGTATTGGTTTTGCTAGATTGGCTCTAGTTTTTGAAATAATGACCTCAATAATAACCTTAATGAAACATGAAAGTTAACCAAAACTAGATATACAAAAGTAAAGTTTTGAAATACTCAATGTCAATATATTCTATATTCAGTATATTTACAGAACTAATCACAAAGAAGTCATTGAAAAACTCAGTTTGTATGACTTCCTTTTATGCTGATGATCATGACAAGCAGAATAATGGCTCCAGCAGTAGTGTGCCATCATGCGTCTATCCTATCTGCCCCAATACCTTTCTTCCATCACCTTTATATCTTGATGGAACCTCTCCCCTTGTTCCTCACTGAAATCACCAAGGTTTTCGGTTTGTGTTCTTTATGGTTACCCAAGAAATTCTTGACAACCATGACATAGCTGTACCAGGCAGAAGCTTCAAAATCAGTCATGTAACTTCTGAAATTTGAATTATTTATGAGTTTCCAAATCTGGGGTCCATCAAAGATTCCTGCTTTTAATTTTTCAGTACTCACTCCAGGGAAGAATGTACAAATGTATTCAAAGCAATCACTGTCCTTGTTCAGAGCTCTAACAAATTGCTTCATTAATCCCAACTTTATGTGTAGGGAGGGAGAATGATTTTTTCTTCATCAACCATTGGCTCCTGTTAATGATGTTCGCTGCACCTTTTTTCATGTTTTCCCTTGGAGGCCATGTCACTTTTTTCCAGTGATCCTGCTTTGTTCTACTATCTCACAAGAAGATGAAACATGGGTACTTCGTGTATCCACTTTGCTTTCCAAGTAGGTTCACCATTTTCAAACACATATATACCATTGGTGTTCATGATAGCAAAGCTGTTGTAAAACCATTTTGATATTTTCATATTCCTCTTTAAGTTTTTTTTAGGTCACGTATTTAATCATTGAGCGCTTCTTGGGAGAACTGCTGGTTTGATAAAACACTTCCTTCATATTCATTTCCACTGCTAACTCCTGGATTACACTCCAAACCCCGTATATCCTCCATGTCGGATACAGTAATATCAGGGAGTGTGATGAACACTGGTAAGGGAACATCAGCACCATGGAGCATAGGTTGCCTTGCTGATTCCAAATCAGGGTACTCCCACATAGGTACACCAAATTTCAAACTTTTCAGTTTTACATGTTTCCTCTGATGAAGACACTCTACACAACTTTTGCATACCATATGGGGAGCCCAATCCTTAACATTTGTTGTTGGTAAAATTGTCTATTCCTGTATCACAAGAACTAGAGCCAATTTAAAGAAACTGATGTCATTTCTGAATCCAGCAGACCTGAAATACACTGAATACATTAAAAAATCCTTGGCAAGTGAAAAAAATCTTTTTTTTTGTTGAGCTGTATTATCACAATAAATGCTCATTTTCTGTACACTAGAACAGACCATTTGTAACAGTCCCACATACATTACGTTGCACACAATGCAAGTTCCTGTCTTGCTTCTAAATATTGTTATTTAAAATAAGATAAAAGCAGTACCATAACATCCCCGATCTCCAGTGTGCTTCATTAAACATCAAAACACTGCAGTGGGGCATGTTGCATAGAGGGAATATGAAATAATTTGTCATTGTGTAAATGCTCCACTAAACCACTCAAGGTGAGGGAGCATCACAGCGAGACGACTACAGGCGGAATACAAATGCTTTTTGTACGACAGAGAGTAGGAAACCTGCCTTGTGCTGCAAGCAGGCGGGTGAGTCAGATCCTTGCTGCCTCCAGAGACAAAGATTCACTGCTTCAATTCACCAGAATATTCAACCTTCCAAATGCCATTCATCATTGTTATAACGGAAGTTACAGCAGGACAAAAGGAATGTTATTACCATGTGTAATGCCTCAGTGTGATGAAGCTCACATCCACCAATCAGGTTCCAGCTGTAATCTTTCTGTTGGAAGGTAAGGTGATGAAAGCAAGAACCTGATTGGTTGCTGTTGTCAAATCCTTAACTTTTTTTTAAATAAACCTGCAAGGATGCAAATATGCCACCTACCCTTGCTTACTTGATTTGAGAGTGTAGACTCTGGGGTCATCTTAATTCTTACTGAACAACTTAGTGAGCCACTTCCCCAAAATAGGCAGGAAATAAAAAAAGTAGAAACACTCTACACACATACCTGTTCTGGGGCAGTAACTCATTTAGGGAGTTAGTTCACAAAAGCAGCAGAAAACCCCTTGTTTAAAACATATGTCTTGGCAAAACAAAAAATCACAACGCCTCTTCTGGAATGAAATCACAAGAAATGGTTTCAGCCCTGCCTAGTTGTTTTTACTAATCAAAAAATTCACCTCCCTTTTGCCACAACATAAGTGGGAAGTTATTCCCACTTATTGGAAGGGCTGATAAGACAGCATGTAAGGCTGTTAAGATATGTGAACAGAACACATATCTGCCTGGAGTTCCACTTTACATTTCCTATCATCTAAAGCATAAATATAACTAAAAAGATATAAAAGAACTCATTGTTTTATGATGTTTTATGAATTGGTAGTAAATATTCCAGTTCGGCCAGATCCAAAACCTTCTTGCAAACCACAGCTTTTCTGCTCAGAGCTTTTGTTTTCTTTTTCCAGACATTATTGTATTGATTCAGTCCATGCGTTCCTTTTCCTAGTCATTAATTTGGTGATTTAGGAACCTCTACTTATGACGCAAAACATTATTCCTAAACACACCCACTGTAAGGACACTCCTAATGACCATTGTACATGTTGTGTGCATTCTGATTACAGTGCATTACAGGGGAGCAAGTGGGTTTTCTGTTATAGTCAAAATGCACCATGAGCTGAAAAAGCATTGCAGACTGGGTTTTACTTGTTTCCTGAAATTCTTTTAAAACACTCTTGTGATCAAAGGCCTCCAATCAGCTGAGACGGCAGGTTCCCACGGTCACTGGGCTGTACTTATCAATACAGCCCAGTGACCATGGGAATTGAACTCAGATGAACTCTCAATGGAGAATCTCCATTGAGCGTTCATCTGAGTTCGCCTGCAGTCACAGCTGATTGCAGGAACCCGCGTGTAACAGCCCATGGACTGTGGGAACCTGCACCCTGGGCTTCAATGGAATTTGTGAAATCGGTTCACCGAAATTTTGCGGACCCATCGGAAGTTAGGGGAAATTTTTGCGAGACTCAGAGGCATTCTCGCTCATCCCTAGTGGTCCGAACCATGGTCCCAACATGGTCCCAACCAGTTTGAAGCTTTTTTCTTCACACCACTCGGGTCTTTGCTACAGGGAGTGTGGAGAACTAGGTACTGAAATATATGTCTGGAAATATATGTCTGGTAGATGTGTCCCTTTATAATTGGCTTTTGGGGTAGAGTTTTCAAACTTTTAAGTACGGTGTTTACTTTTGGTTCCTTACAATGAGGGGTTACTTGGGGTAGACAATATATTTATTATTGAAAAATTGTCTAGTACAATAACTGATTCCTATGATAAATTTGCTAAAATATGGGGACCCTGGCTCTAATTTTCTTTATCTAATATGACCATATCTTCCTTGGCAAGACTATGGTAAACAGATTGTTTATTTTGGTTCATTTTTATAGATGTAACCCATGATATGATAAGCTTCATTCGACCAGACATCTTCCTTCCACTGCCCCCCCCCTCCCCCCTTCACACACACACACTTTTCTTTTTTTCTTGTAAACAATACTGTTTGTCCTTATTAACAATTGAGATGGTCAGAATTTATTACTGTATTAGATTATTTTTAAGATTTGGAAAACTATTTTTTACTAGGCTGAGAACCAACTAGAATTTACAGTGTTTATTGTTACTTATTACTGTTAACAACATTTTATTATACTGGTTGTAATACTGTACATTATACTATGTAAGAAGGACGTGTTTTTTTTATTATTACTGTTGCCTATTTCTGATGTTTTTTTTTATGTTCCTTAAAAAATTTCCTAATAAAAAACATTTAAACCAAAAGGTAAAGGGTTGTCAAAGGGATGACATATGCAGACCTATGTATCCTTGGCACTGACTATATTCAGGGCAGTATTAATCTACATATTTCACAATAGAAAGAGGTTAAATAGAAGCAGGTAAAAAGACAAGGAGAAAGAAAAAAGATGAATATGGACAGAATATGTGCACAATGATTGAACACAAGTGGAAAATATTTGATTTATAATATATATAATAATAATAATATAACAGATCATTTACACAGATATATTTTATTCACAGTATCTTATAATCAGTTTTACTTTATTTTGCTTACAGACAATTATCGCTGAACATGAAATCCGCAATATATCATGTGCTGCACAGGACCCAGAAGACCTCTCTACCTTTGCATATATCACAAAAGACTTGAAATCTAATCTCCATTATTGTCACGTGTTCACAGCTTTTGATGTGGTGAGTTGAAGTTTAATGAGTTTACAAATGAATGTACAGTATATATGTGTGTTCTGTATTTTTGTCAGCTACTTAGGATGCTCTGTCATAGACATGACAAGGAAAATATCATAAATTCGTTTATGCATTTCTGCTAGTGATTACCTGAAGTCTACCTTTATATTTAATTATTTTAAAACCAGGCTTTCATATGGAGGGTTTTTGTATTTTTGGGGGAGAAGAGTATGTATTTAAATGGTGCCAGTGTGGTGATGTTCTCTTATAATCCAAGGAATAGGTAGGAGGTGGGGCAGTGGCACCAAAATTACAGGCTCTGTAACACTTAAACCTGTTTACACATATAGCACAGCAGAGTGGTGGGGTTTACAATATTATGGACATCATTTTAAGAAACTTTAGTCACTTGTTTTTCATCTCCTTGTGAATGACATGGAGGCATCAACAGCTGACCTCTTCCCTTTTCTTGCCTGGATGCCATGTTTTTTTGATATTTTCTTACTATTTCAATGGTTTAATTGCCAGGAAAATGTTTACCTATTCCATCCTTAATCTGAATACATTTTTAAACCCAAGAACCTAGGACATACTAAAGCCAAAGACAGCCGTGTAACTAGTAATTTGGTAAGACTGTCATCAACACCGTCAATACTTTTTACAACAAATTACTTTAAAGGAACCCTGTTGTGTAGGAATCATATAGCCTGCCATTGTTAATTCCAACTTTTGAAAATGCTTGTTCTGTTCCCTGAATGCAATGCTGATGCTTTTGCTTCAGTTATCTTGCAACAAGTTTAAAATAAGGAATGCTGACAGTCTTCTGACTACAGCATGCTTGTTTTGAGTCTGTCCGACTCAAAAGTACTAAGTTTGGAAATAAACTCCCACTTCCTTAGTCCAAAATACCCTGAACCCCGTTTTCTCAGTTATTAGATACACTTTGATTTGTACCTTGATTGGCTTTTTTTCCACAGTCCGCAATACCCCTGCTTCCACCCCAGTTGGTACCATATGTCCCCTTCAATTTACAATCCTTCTTTGTTTCCTTATCTTGGTAATGATGTCATAATGTTTACCTGTTTTGTTGCCAGTCACATGGGCATGTAGAAGATGGGTACAACAGGGACTTAAATGCTGTGTATATATGACAATGCCATTACAACAAAGCAAATGTATGGCTATGATGTGGCCAATAACCCTGATAGCTCAATAACAGGAATGTTTTGGGCACTTTTTAGAGTGAACAATATGCATATGCATTACACACTTAAAGGTTATGGAAACCTAAATTGGTTAAATTGCTTACACTGTATGTACACCAAAGGATACCAATTGGTGGCTACATTTGTTTTCTATTTCCAGACAATTATAGAAAACTACCTGATACTCTTCCCATAATTCTCTTACTATCAGGATCACCATGGAATATAAAGGGAAAAAATGCTAATAAAAGAAATCTAATACAGCCCCAAATCTGCAGGATATTACAATTTTTGTTTGTCTTTGTTTCTTGAAAAGCCAGCTATGGCAGCCTTCATACTTTTCTCATGACAGTGGTACTTTAAAGCTCATTGGTTAAAAAGTTTAGGACTTTTTTTGGAGATCTTTTCTTATTTTTTGAAATAGCACAGTGGTCACCATCCAGAAAGACAGCTGCATAGAAACTCCCTTGAAAAGAATGCATGTGCCTTAAGATAAGATTTTGGAATAAATAATAACTATTTTTATTTTTCCTTCAATGCAGAATTTAGCCTATGAGATTATCTTGACATTAGGACAAGCATTTGAAGTTGCTTATCAGCTCGCACTACAGGCCAGAAAAGGCGGACATTCCTCAACACTTCCAGAGAGCTTTGACAGCAAGCCTACCAAACCTATTCCAAAACCTCGAGTCAGTATCCGAAAGGCAACGGTAAGTAACAGCATTCACAGATCAGAATGAAAGGATTAAAAAATGAGTCTACTCAAATCTGATATGTTAGTCATTGGTGGAACTTGGTAAACTAGCTTGGCCCAGCCCTGGCTTTTTCTATGAAGTGAATTCTTCAAAATTGAGATCTTCTTTCTTCAACTCATAACTCTCTTTCGGTTCACCTGAGAGTTTTCAGTGTTCTGCCCACCTTTCCCTCTAAACTGGTATTTCAGTTTTTTGCTACATCCCAGGTATAACCAAATGTCAATTTTACCTCTTTATAACCAGAAGCCATTAAATCCAAAATGGCTAGACCAAATTTACCAGCATGAGTATGTGTTGGCTAACTTGACAATATGACCAATTGGCCAATCTAAAAAAGAACATTTGAGGCTGTTTATTTGATACACGCTTTAAATAAATACTACATTCATTTTTTTTTATAAAAGCTGACAAATGTGAAAGACAATATTAAAATATAAGTTGTATATTTATAGTAATAGTTACATTTGACTTGTTCTTGAAATGTTAAAGACATTTCACAGCTTTCTAAGCTACTTCAATATTTCCACCAGTGTAAGAAATAACCCAGCATTTATATCCACACAGTATAAATGCCCTAACCCAATTCCCATAGAATTTTACACAGTAGATATTGATCGTCCACAAACTAGGAGGGGTGAAAATTGTTGAACTACCTTGTTCTAGTTACAGAATCCCATCCTTGGTGCCAGGAAGTCTGCATAGGTGTTGAACTTTTGAACTACATGGCCAAATTCTTTTGAAAATATCAGGCTAGAGATGTTAGATTGGTTTTATAGGTGGAAGACAGATGGATTCAAACTCCCACCCCTGTTCGGAGATGTTTGTTCAGATTCGTAGATGGCCTCTTTCACATCTCTTGTCAATCATTTTTCCTCTCTGTCCAAAATGTGCAGCTCATTGTCCTGGAAAGAATATAGATGTATAAAAACTGCTGAATCCTGTCCTGTAGCATTTGCGCCCTTATGTTAGTCCATTTGTTTTGTTTTTTGTCTTCCCAATGTACAGGCATTTGCATTCCTCCTTACACTGCACTTCATATACAAATCCTCTACACTTTTCCTACATTGGTAGGACTGATGAGGCACCTTGGAAGGCTGCAAAACAAGAACAAGTCCAGTTGAATGTCACTAACTACCACCACTGTACAATGACCAGAATAAATTTGAAAAATCCCAGATATAAATTGTATTTTCTATTTTACACATAACAAGTTTTCTTTTATATTTTTATCCACTGTTTTCCTGCAGCTTCAGCTGTCACTGTGGCATATTGACAGCAGAAGCTGTCAGGTTTGCATGTAAACAAATCTCGCACAAACACCATCATTGGTGTTTTTATATGATGAGGAACTACACTAATTGGTTCTTAATCATTTTAAACCAGCAGCTGGTAAAACAGAACTAAAACCTGCTATACCCACCTGTCCCTGTTTTGTCATAGAGCGCTGCCATCCTCTTCCTTCTTCTCTACTTTCTTGCAACCTTGGGCCATTTTGATTTGCCCAGGATAACGTAATTCGCATGTGGATGTGCGGGGATTCGTTCAGTTCAGGAAAGAAGGATGTGCTTATCCTGGCAGCCAGCCCTGAACTGAGCATGCACAGCTCTGTGATTTTGACAGTCAAGAGAACAATCAGGCAGGTAAGAATGCTTATTGTAGAAGGGACATCTCCTGTTCCTCTCTGCAGTAAAGCTCTGCCTTGTCCCAGTATAAATTACTTAGGTTCCCCTTTAAAAAAAGAGGTCTTAGAAACCAGAATCATATACAAATGGTCCTAGTTCTAAAATAAAGCCACACTTGAGAAAGATAATCTACAGATTGTGGCCATCAAGGGGATTGAGAATTTAACCAATCAAAGCTTGTAGGTTTATCAGCTTCAGTGGTCTTTAATTTTAACAGGTGAATACATGAGTCCCATATTGTACTAATAATCATATTCTCCTATTCCTTCAACAGATAGATCAACCAGATCAAAAGACTCTTACTAATCTGCCTTGGATTGTTGAACCGGGTCAAGAAACGAAACGGGGGATCAGCACCAAGTATGAGACCACCATCTTCTAATATCAGCTGGTCCCCTATTCTCGGTGTGCCTTCGTACACTTGCCCATGTTTAAACGTGGAAATGGCAGCCTGCTCTCAAATGCAGAATAACAAGCCTTTGACGCAGACTGTGCGGCAACAAGAAACAGCATTATTCTACCAACACTAACAAAACTCAACATACTGCCAAGAAAAGGAATCTTATATTTTTTGATGATTTTTTTCTCTTGTATTCTCAATCACAGTGTTTCTTTATTTTATTTTTATTTGTTTAACCTCTGGATTTACTGGGAAAAAAATGAATTCTTCATGTAAATTTTGTTATAATAATTTCATTTCGCAATTGGTTTGTGGCAGTGATATCATTCTACAGCCTCCTGAAGCAGCATTTGGACTTAGCCTTGTAATTAAGTATTACAGAAAAAAGTTTAATAAAAGGTGAAAAAGTAATAATCTTACAGAACTTTAAACCTGCCAAGAAATCGATTCATTTTTATGCACAAGTGCATCTTTCTATCTACATATTGTATGTGATTTAATTACGGAAATAGTACTCAGCGTTTCGAAAAAGGAACTGGGTTTGCAACAATGTAAAGAGTTCTTTGTATAATATTTTATAGGCTATTGAAATTGAAGCCTTGTTACTAAATTGTAAAAAAAAATTATATTAATGTATCCATAAAGAATAAGATATTGTCAGTAAAATGACGCAAAAAAGATATTTGATTTCATATTCTGTTGTTTTTATTACACATACTTATAATGTATATAAAAGCATTTTTTACATTTGGATTGAATAGCGAATAATTTGACCATTGGTCAAGTTTTTATTGCTGCCTATGTCCCCTGGGGAGATTCATTCCTCAGTTTGTCCTTCTGACCTTTGTCACAGAGTTAGAAGTAATCCAAAATTTTAGAGTTGCCATCAGAGCAAGAAAATTCTGCAAGGGGGACTACTGTTCCTATATTACATTTTAAATGCATATGTAAGATCCCATAGATTAATAATTTCATACATGTTTGCAATTTTTCTATTTTTAATTTATGGAATACATTGCACATACAGCAAAATGACTGTTGATGTGCCAGATATATTGTGTATGTCTACCTTCTTTGAATGACAATACAGCTCTGATTTCCTAAGCAGGTGGTGTCAGCCCAGCCTATTTCATTTCTAATGGATTACAAGGTGCTCAGACCTCTCCCTATCTACATAACTGCTTGTGCACAGGAAGTTACCATCAGATTAAATTTCTTGCAAAAACAAAAGGTATTTTTAGCACTTACTTACCAGATGTAACAGAATACTTTTGAATATATACGTTGTAGACCAATAAGCTTTAGTTTCATTTTGTAAATGCTGGGCAAGAAATAAAGAAAAATCTGTGACATTGGTACAAAGAAATAACATGAAATAGGTAGTAATTGTTCCTTATTTCCTTATTGTATGCAAAACATAACAAAAACAATTAAAATTTGAGTTTTACATTCACTGAAATACAATATGTTCACAATTGATGATGCTTTTGTTGGCTGTGGTTGTGTAGTTTGTTACTGTTCTTTTGAATGTATTGTGTGTAAGTATAATGTATATATATATATATATATATATATATATATATATATATGTTTGCAGTATTTGGGGGATTATATTTAACAAGACAAAGGAGAAGAAATTTAAGAAAGAACTCCAGTGTTATTAAAATATACCACAGCCAATTTTTTTTTAATTTACTTCTGGACACAATAAGGGAGATTGCAACCTGTATCAGCATTTAATTCTTGCTTGAGTTTTCATTGTGGAGACTACCTGTCATAGTGACCACCCAGGAAATGAAGGGAGATTTCCCCCATGGGCACAGACATAGCAATAAAAGCTAAACAGGGATGATAACCCTTAAACGCTTTATCAAAGCAAAATTAAAAAATAATGTATGGAGTTGTGCTAAAAAACTGAACTGTCAGTGAGTTTATAATGTGAACAGTGTTGCTGATTAGCCATTGTTGTGTGATTAGCCACAATATCACAGGTGTGATCACCTGCTATGTAGTGTGTTCCTCTAGCTCAGGCATCGGCAAACTACATCCCATTGGGCTTTTTAATCTGGCCTGTTAAATATTAGTACCGAATTGTCCACTTGCAAAAAAGATGACCAACAACACCGTTCCTGCTGAAATTGAATGAATTCAAAGTTTTCTTTTACTTTAAGGTAATGGCTTTTGCACATAATTTATATCAGTTTATACAACACTCTCCACCCATCTGATACTGGCTGGTCTGTCAAATTTTAAAACTCATTGTGGGCTTTAAGCCAAAAAGTTTGCCCACCTCTACTCAAACTCCATGGGACGGTCGGCAGACTCGAAGTGTCTACATCTTCTGCAATTGTTCAGTGTTAACCATCCCGATGGTACTTGTAACCCAGAGAAAGAATAAAGGTTCCATTTAATAAAAGCAGAGGTGACAAGTACAGCAGGTGAATATTATTAAAAATAACTCTTAATTTGCCAAAAAATTAAGCAAATACCTCTTAGAGGATTCCAATCCTATTGGTTTGCAACTCTCAACTCTGCAGGAGTGGCTGAATATTCCCAGCTTTACCTTGGCTGTGGTATAACTGAATACTCTGGCTTGCACAACTTTAGACAGGAGTAGTTTATTGTATACTCAATAGTAGGAGAGAGGAATAGGACAACAGCATTTCTGACAATTGCAGTTCAAATCCAGAATATTGGGTATTCCAAATCACAGGTCATCTTACTCCTGATAATAAAATCTAAATTTATATTAGGGGATAGGAGATTTAGGAGAGTGGGTCTCCCCTTCAACATCACAGAGCCATGCTAAATACCTGCGAGTCACAAAGCTCATTCCCGAGAGTCACTTCAACCTCAATTCCTTCCACCTTAAAGGGCCCTACAGGATGCTACGACAATTCAGCCAGCACTGCAGGGAAATCTTGTATTACCTGGTTATTGCAACTACTTTGCTTGAAGTTAAAATGGACTTAAATGGTGATGTTATCCACCTGAAATACTTCATGAATAGTATAAGCAACACAAAGAAGTTGATGTAGTTGCTTGTGCAAAAAATGAATGATTCTTTGCCCATCGTGTAATATGGAGTGCCAGTATAATAATGGCAGCTTGGCAAACCTTTTTGACTTTTACAACCCAGTGAAGTAACACTGTATTTGTTCTATCCTCAAATATATTCATTCTTTTGTATTAGAAGGCTACTTTCCCTCAACTGGTGTCACTAGCTTCGCCAGCAAGGTGGCATGGTAATGATTATAATATATGGTCATTGATATTATGGTGTCCTACAGCAGAGCAAAACTCAATCCTAGGGCAGCTCGGCCACATTTATAAAGCAGCGGGCAGATGTTAATGTGCATAATTGGGAATAGAAGAGACCATTTCCAGTAAAGACGAGCCGAGCAGGAGCCATAGGATTACATCTCCCATCAATTTGTATTTTTAATATAGCAATGAATTTACTAATGCAGGAATCTGCTGTAATTATATAATTAAATTCAGAATTATATATACAGTGACCTGCAAAATGTCTTCGGAGCCGAATTATTATTTGTGGAACTCTTAATTGTTATGTAATCATACACTCATAATCTTTAAAAGTAAAACCCCCAACTTATTCCAGTTTTGTATAATAAAAGAAAGGATTACAGCTCACTTTGCATGTCGCCTCTGACAAAAAACTTTTCCACCAGGTGACTTTTTAAGTTTTTGAGTTTTAGTAATTTGTGTTTAGTTCTTTTTCAATCAATTAGTCCAGTACACATTTTGTTTAACAGTACCAAGATCTAATGAAGAACAACTAATTGAACCTCTTCAACTCATTGGTTTTATGGAGAGTTCTGAATAAAAATAAGTCTGGACTTCATACATGCTGCTGATGTCTAAGCCCTTCTTTAGGAAACCACCACTACCAGGACAGCTGTCTACAGTAATAATTCACTCCGTACTGCTCTAGGCCCTTTTCACATCTGCTAACACACCGTATAGTAATGAGTGTAACCCACGTTGGGGCCCTGAAGTGCCATCCATTCTGAATTCTGAATGGCATCCCAACACCCTGTGACCGGTGGCACATCACACTCTGGTGCACAGTAACGCATGTACTGTGTATTGGTGGGAATGAAAGAATATTGGCCATGCAGGACTTTTTATTATTTGCTATGCAGTAGACAGCCCATTCAAATATCGTCAGCACACAATACAACGCATATCTAAGACCTAAGACCCCATACTGCTTTAAGAGATGCAGCTTTGGAGAACTTTTCCCAAAGTTTCACATTGATGTAATGGACAAACCCACAAGTATGAAGGAGCCCTCATGGATTATTGTCTTTCCAAATAAAAGCATGAGCCAGTGATTATGAAATATAAGTTTATTTGTTTCTAAAGAACCTGCACTGGTATCCATCAAGAGTTTTCTGCTTTATGCCACCTTCTTGCTGGTCCGAGTAAATGTGACTCCTCCGGCTATTGAGGTCTGCAAGATAAAAAAGGAAGGAAATATAAGGCCGGAATCACTTATAATTTTGATATATATTATGTATATATTAGGTATATATTTTTAAAGTAAACCCCTTAAGCTGAACAAATTTAACTGGAACAGGACATATTATTAAAAAAAAACATACATTATCTTTAAACAGAAGTTGCCCAGTTCTTTCTCAGCTCCCCCTTCACCCCTCTCCCTACAGTCACTCAGCAGCTCAGCTCCCCCTTCACCCCTCTCCCTAGAGTCACTCAGCAGCTCAGCTTCCCTTCCAGCATTTAGAATTAAAAAATGAAAAACATCTAAATTTTTTGAACATAAATTGATCCACAGTCTTGCAGCTACGGAGTTGTGTACATCTGGCACAGGAATATAAATTTTTTTCTTTAATTGGCCATTCTCACTAACCAAAGAAATTGAATATGATCCTTCTGGGAATTTAATGGTTTTTAAAATGTAAATGTCTATTTAAAGAAGTATCCGTTGTGCTTCACATAGACAGTAATAGAAAAAAGAATCTAACATCTTGTCTTACCTCCACGAGTTTTCCACCAACAATTTCTGAAGTGTGATTGTATTTAGGGAAATCCACAACCAGTTTTCCACCCTCCAGTCGGACAGTTGCCTGCAATGTAACATTATTGTTAAAGTGTATTTACTTTATTTTTATCTAATCCTACCAGTAACTCAATTTCTTTCCAAAGATGACCACTCTCACCTATTGTACTGTATCTATAAGAAGGGTTGTACCAGTTAACAGTGCTTGAGAAAACTCTGCACAGCACACAAGTCTGTCCTGGATTTCTGGCAGAATTACCTAGTACTATTCTGAACTTATCTGGCAAATATAAAAAAAAAATACATTCTTATGTTTTTTTCAACAGATCAAAGGGTAACAAATAACAGGAGGTCATTGTTAGGGCTGACAATGCTGTGAGCATATTACTGCTACATTTAAAAGTTATTTATATACTTTGTGGTGGCTCAGTGGTTAGCACTCAAATCTCGGCCAGGACACTATCTGCACGGAGTTTGCAGGTTTTCCCCTGCAAACAGATATTTTCCTGTGTAATATTAATAATACTGAGGAATACATCTAAATAAAAGTTGTATTGCCTGGGGTTCAGCTTTAAGTTCATGTGTCATTCACCAACAGGTTTTGGATTAGATTAGAGTAATAGGATTCCCCACCTTGAACTTCTTGCCACCCATGGTCTGCATCTCAGATTCTTGGCCCACAGTGAAGTTGTTAGTCAGGGTGAAACCTGGATAGATTTGTGTCCAGGTGAAGTCATTACCCTTCTGGACTACCTCTGTGGTATAATTAAAGCTTCTTCCTTTCTCGATTTGTTCATCAGGGATGCCTAGACAAAAAATGAATTTCATTACATTGTTTAAAATTACTATTTAAAACACTAGAAGGAATCAATACACTATTGCAAAGCATTAATGGAGCACTAAGGAGCCACCAATGTTTACTGAATGCTGCCTTTAGTTTATTATATGATGATCCCCATTGTATGTGCCTACTATGGTGATTAGATCATTTCATTATGCAATAGCTTTTAGTCTTGGCTAATAGGACACTACTGGCTTGAGGAACCAGTCATCAGAACTGTGGAGTAGGGTAGTAGGGTAGATATTCCTCTCTATTATGCCCCCTGGAAAAATTTAATATACAGTCATATTGGGTCTGATTTATTAAAGCTCTCCAAAACTGGAGAAGATGGACTATCATAGGTGAACCTGTGTGACAATATAACTACAGCATACATGTGTAAGATTTACATGGAAGTACAAACCTTGGTTTCATGGAGGAGGGTACACTAGAGGGTAATTGTGCAATTGCATGTATAGCTGGATGTATATGCTAACAAAGTCCAAACAATGGCATTACCATTGTGATGAAGTGCCCTACCTATAGGGATTTGTGCTACATTAGAATGAATGTTGGCTTCTTAGTTCTGGTCAAAAGGGAGTAAAGGCAGGATGGACTCTTTATGTTCTCTGCACACAGGGAGTAAACTGCTAAGTGTTTCAAATAAATTAGTTTACTTGTTTTGGGTTAGATATTTTTTAATACTTAAATATCTCTTTTCTTTATAACATTTAATAACATAAACATAAAATCCAATAGAAAGAGTTATCATTGATTGCAATGTCATATACAGTTTCCATGAGTTCCAAAACTTCTCCAAAGATAAGGCCAGGTTTTGGGCATCCTTTTAGCACCATACTTTTCTAAGGAAAAGTCAGTGTCAAACATAATTGGGTCATACATCTTTTATGAGAAAGCCTGCATTTTTACAGTTATTTAAGATTGAAGTTCATAAGCCTGTTGAGAGGTTCCCTTTTGATCTCAGAAAAGCACAACACCATACAAATGACAATCAGTAACACTCACCATTCGGGCATTGGGCCTGATTTATTATAGCTCTCCAGGGCTGGGGAGAATACACTTTTATCAGTGAAGGTGAATGATCCAACAAGCCTGAAAATGAATCTGATCCAGGACTGAAAACATTTGCTAACAAATAGCAAATTACTTTTAATTCCACGTGTGTTGGATCAACCAGATTCACTGATGAAAGTATAACCTCTCCAACCTTGGTGAGCTTTAAAAAATCAGCCCTATTGACTCCAATGTTTTCTCTTCTGCAGAGCTATGGCCAATAATGGTATCTGACATTTCAGGGTGAGCTCCCAGGGGCTTTCAGTAATGACAAAGCAGCCAATGTGTGGGAGCAGGGGAGAGAAACTAATCCATTACTCCTGGAAATGTGTCAGATAAAGATGTTTTTTATACTATAGCTTCATAGCTTTACAAAAACTCAAGGATAGGAGTCACCATCTAATGGGCCAATATGTATTACTAATCTTCTTTCTCAAGGAACTCGTTGTTCATTATACTTTTTTTCTAGTGACAGGGTCACTCTAAGTAGAAGCAGATAGATATTTGTAATACTCACCAATAACTTTCATGAAGTCATCGTAGTTCTGCTGGGATTCTACTTCATATTTTCCAGTGAAGGCCATGATGATGTTGCTGCTGTGCAGAGAGAGATGAGAGCCTGTGTAATGTTTTAGGAGGAAGTACACATAGGCTGTCGGCTTCCATTTTTATAGCCCACACTTGGAGACACCTCCCAGCAAGTTATCTCAGAAAGATCTGCTTATATCTACAGCATCTTCTGATAAGCTGGTGTTTTTGACCTGCAGGTAAAACCAAGTTGAGCTAGTCATAAAGTAATAAAAAAAAGTGTGGATTATTTTCTCCTCATTGCACTTTATACTTTTATCAGTATCACTTAGAGGATTTGTAATACTAGAATTATTGGATCTATGGATATCAGGGTTCCATTCTGATACAGGAAAACTTTTTTTCTTTTTGTGACCCCTGTCATCATCATTGTAATGTCTTTATTTGTTGGAAGATTCCTTCAATTTTAGGCATTTAGTTTTAATTAACTGCCTTAGGCTGGTAGACTTAATTGCATGGTGCCATGTCTGCATATATACAAATGAGGTTGATTTACAAAAGGCCTAAAGGATGTCCACAAAGTAACACCAAGAGGTTCCCCATATTAAATCCCCTTGCAAGTGATATTACACCTAGATTGCTAAACGAAATGAAGCTTTGCTGACTTCACGCCTACATTCATGTGCAAAAAAAGTGACTTTCTTTAGTTTTCCCTGCAAATAGAGTATTTTTTTTCTACAAAGTGAGCTATCACAACATTCATTATGCTAAATGGACTATTCCTTGCATGCTGAAGATTCACCCTGGTAAGTGAAAAGTCTAAATCACCCCCAGTGTTTTTAGGAAACACAATGAGAAATATGGGGGTTATAATTGCTGACTTCCCAGAAATGTTGGTGAGCATGCTGACCCTCTATCACAGCCATTCCCAACCAGGTTTTAGTAAACTCTGGCTAGGGGTTCCTTGAACCCTGGCTGATTGATCACCTATATGATAATGCTCTCAGATGCGGGGTCAGCACTACTTACTGGAGCCAGCTGTATATTTCTATTGACGTCTTTAGGTGGTATTCTAGCCACCACTTAAGGTGGTCTTTCTTTCCACTGGCGACCAATTTAGGAGGCTTTTTCCTCATTGACTCCCAATATATTGGTTTTACCAGCGGTTTCTGGAGACCTGCAAAGAATTTCAAAGGTTCCTCAGGGGTAAAAAGGCATAAAAAGGCTCTTAGTATCTATATCTAAATCACTGACCCAGTAAGTACACAAGTAAGGACTTTATATCTGGACTACATGCTTGTTGTGGTTTAGTGACTCCAAGTACTGAAGCCAATGAGTGACCTAACATAGCGAGACCCAGCATTATTCAATAAGATCAGCACTGGCAACCAATACATTTGTCTTATCACATGGGCACGTTTACATCACTATGTGCTACTGTTTTACATTAGCATGCATTGACACATCCATCCACAGCTTACCATGTTTACAGATATATAAAAATATCCCCTTGGTGGTGTTGAGAATAAATGGATTGCATAGGACTGGTTTGAACCCAAAGGAGTTCAGCTGTAGGGCTTCTATCTACCTAAAGCACTGATATTAATGATTTCCGTGTCTGCCAATGAGCAGACTTGTCTTGTTGGTGAAGCCGGGGTTACCTTGGTTCTAATGTGCAGACACAATATAGGTTAAACATTACCCATAACACAAGACTTTTCAACTCCCAGCTAGCTCCTATAGTCCTCTTACTAATCTATAAATCTTATCAGGTGAGAAGACTGGCTTGCATAATCCTGGACGTCTGATCTTTTACTGCTTGTAATAAATTTCAGACAGGAGGTAAATCGAAGAACAGGGGCGGACATAAGTCTTTAACTTCAATCTATCCATTTATCTATCTATCTATCTATCTATCTATCTATCTATCTATCTATCTATCTATCTGACTATCCTATAATGTAAATATATAT
>NC_092859.1:36040112-36109214 GCF_032062135.1 Pyxicephalus adspersus
TCATATTACGCAGCGCTGTACAAAGTCCATAGTCATGTCACTAGCTGTCCCTCAAAGGGGCTCACAATCTAATGTCCCTAACATAGTCATATGTCATTATTGTAATCTAAGGTCAATTTTTGGGGGGAAGCCAATTACGCTAACTGCATGTTTTTGGGATGTGGGAGGAAAACAGTCACCTCTAAAAAAAATAAGATTTAATTTGCCAAAGCACATTGTATATTTAACAATAGCCATTAAATATATTCCCAGAGCAGCCAATAGCTGCTTGTAATGCAATATGCCATCTAGTACAGACTCTAGAGTGATGTTAGGCACAGTGCATTTAAAGGATTGGTCTACCCAAAAGTGACATTTACAGTTACAAATCTCCCCATCCCCGGCTTCTTATACAGATACTCCAGCTATAAAACCCCAGCTATAATTTACACTTTTCTCCTCTACCTTTGGATATTGCAACATCTTGTATTGTATTGGGATTGTTCACTGAGGGTGAAATTTACCTCCAGCTGATTCTCTCACTATTGAACTATTATAGGGGTCTTTAGGACCCCCTTTTCAGGTATTGCTGCCAATTTTTAGGAATTACCCCTCACTTGGTGTCATCCAGTATACAAACCAGTCAGCATCAAGTATTTATACAACTCAGTGTTGGGAAAGATTAGAACTCTGAAAATGTTTTCATATCGGTGCTGTCTGTGGCTTTCTGTCCTGGCAAAATTGCCGTCCCTTTTTTTTGGCTGTCATGCAGGTAGGAAGGAAGGAAGGGAAATCTTACCAATGGGGCCATAGACCATTTTAAACATAATTTTATCAAACTATTAGTTTGACTTCTGAATAATGATAACTTGCATATTTAATACATTAAAATCAAACCTGTAATGTACTCGTTCCCACATAAAAAAAAAAATAGTGACTCCATCCGACCTCCATGAAGTGACCACTATGGGGTGGGTGTGAGGGGCTAGCATATTGACACCTAGCTGTGACCACTGACACCTATGTGACACCTAAGGTAGGAAGAACAGTAGATGTCAGACTACATTTCCCTGGATGCCTGTACGAGGGGGTGCTGAGAAGTTCCTGGCTTTGCCCCCTTCCATATGAAATAGAATAATAATTGTGGGGGCATGACAGCCTAATATTTTAGTATGTACCTGTGCCTTTCCATCTCAGATTCTCACTAAAAGAAAAAACAGTTTTAAGAATCACAAAGACCTGATATTTGCACAGTTACATACTAGGATATTAGGCTGTCATATGCCCCCACACTCATTTTTCTATTTCACCTGGAAGGGGCAAAGCCAGCACCCCCTCGTATTACAATAGGAAACCATGTGTCTACTAAGGGGCAAGACAAATTGTTATTGTAAGGCCTCAATCTATTACCAAGAATCTAAAAAGCCATGAAAGATTTTCAATTGTAAAATGGATTCATTTCCAAAGGTAATATTTTTTATTTGCACCAATCGACATGGTTACTTGTCCTTGTTTATTTATGGCTTTTGTCTGGCTTTTGAGTGACAGAGTCACTTTAAATGTTCCTTTCATGATACAGATTAGCAAGAGAAAAACAAAGCAGACAAAGAAATCATAAGCAGCCAATGTTTATTGGGTAGAACTGACAATATACAGTATATAAGTATACAGACATATTATGCCACCTTCTTGCTAATTCTGGTAAAGGTGATGCCACCACTTGCTGAGGTCTAGGAAAAAATAAGTAAAAGCATATTAGGGATGACCTCATGAGTACATTTTACAGATCATCATTTATTATTCAGGCAAAGAGATAAGTGCACAGGGTAGTGGCTTTTTTTATAGAAATTTAAAAATCAGCCATCTGCCTAAGTTGCTTTGGGTTAGAGCAAACAATTTATACCACAATGATAGCATAAAAACCCTCGGAACTCTGTCCAGCCAGCCCTAGTATTACTGTTAAGGTTAAGGTTTCTCATGTATTTCTGTATGTATGAGAAAATTTGATTGTTTTTAATTTTAAATTTGGTTGAAGGTTTTGAAGGTTTTCTTTACTGGCCAAATAAACTGCATGCAAAAGGTTTTTAGTAATATGTGCTTAGAATTACAGCACCTTTCTTCTGCCCGTTGTGAAATATTTAAGCAGTTTTTGGTTTTACTACACTAGTCATCATTGTTGCTTTTTAAAACTGGCTACTTAGAAACAATGAAACACTATTTCTATCTAAAAAAAATATAGCAGACATATATATAGCAGGTAAATATATCATAGCAGCACTCAGGACCATGCCGCATTGGCAATTTGTTAGCAACAATCTGATTTATTTATTTAATGCAATTGAGTTTGAGCAGCAAATTGTGTCTGCCAGTAACTATCATTCTGCATCTCAATGGCTAAGCTACAAGTTGCTGAAGAACAATTTTGTAGTAGAGAATGCTAACCCTAAAATTTCCTTAGGGATGCACTTTAAACTGGACAATTAAAATAGTGTGCTGGAGGCAAAATATCTGACTCTAGGAGCTGCATAATTGTTCTGAGAACAAGTAGTTCACTTATGTGCACCATAATAATTACTGAAACTCTAATTATCATTCCCATGACACAGGGAATTGTGCATATGGCATATGGAGTGGATAACATTTAATCATTTCAATCTCACCTCCACAAGTTTTCCACCAACAATCTCTGAGGTATGATGGTATTTAGGAAAGTCCACAACCAGCTTTCCTCCTTCCAGTCTAACAGTGGTCTGCAGGAAAATAAAATCAAAATTTAATGTTGCATACTGCTTTATAAACATCTTCCAGGATCATTAACCAGTGGTTTGATTCAAGTGTATTTAACCCTTTAAGTTTTGGATAGAATGTGGAAGTATGTGAGTGTCCAGAATTTTACAGCTGTCATCTGAAAAAAGGGGTGAGTGAATTTTTTTATTGGAAACACTTTTTTCCAGAAACAACTGGCTAAAAGTGGAATTTCCCTGACTTTAGAAAAAAACCCTATCAGTTACTATTATATATATGGGACAAGAAATAAAGAGAAATATCACCAATGAAACTTAAAAAAAGCATAAGACTTCAATATTCTTTTAAGAACAAGGATTATGAAGTTAGCTGTAATTTTTCCGAAGAAAAAGAAATCATGTTTGTGTTACCCAGTCATATTCTAACCTGTACTTGCAAAATTACAGCTTACTCTTGGCTCTTGTGTACTACCTGGCACTTTTATATCTTTATATAACTAGAAAACTTTCATATTCATATTCTGGTAAATTTATTTAAGTGAAACATTGATGGTTTTGGATCAAAAGATTCTCAAAGCACTATGGGTTAGCTAAAGACACAGCACAACAGAATCTTGCTTGATTTTCCAAGGGAGGACAATGAAGCTGTGCCTATTTCGCTTAGCATAGGTCTCCTTTAAAGAACATTCACTGCACTTTATACACATTGTGAAGCTGATCTATATACTAGTACTATGCAAGCAGTGATATGATTGTATAATAATGATTGGCTTTGGTTTTTTTAACAATAATATATTTTACCCCAAGTGCACTTTCAATATGAAGGACAGTTAAGTGGAAATTAGGCTATAAAAAGGTTGCACGCTTAGATGACCACAAAAGTACCTTAAACTTTTTGCCACTCATTGTTTCCACCTCAGACTCTTGGCCAGCGACAAACTTGTTGGTTGTAGTATGCCCAGGGTAGAGTTGAGACCATGTGAACTCATTGCCATTCTGGACTATTTCGGTGGTGTACTTGAAGTCCCTTCCTTTGGCAATCTGCTCATCAGGAATGCCTATGGTAATAGTGATGATAATTATGATTAATATGTTATTTAGTGAGTGATACAAGTGGAAAAAGTAAATGCAAACATTTCACTAACATTAAACCATCTGAGAATTTCTTATATCTCCGACATTTACTGAAATCTCTATATTTAAAGAGAAAGTGAAGACAAAGAGCTCATTTCATGGCTGGAAAGTACAAACAGCAGTTCCTGCCAAAAAATGTGGATTTTTTTAAGACAGTACCCAATAGCCAAGATCTGAACTCAACAATTTAAAACAATTGAAACAGTAAAGGGCCACCCTAACCTTTATTAGATAGTGAAGCAGCAGCAACACACTACAGAGGTCAATCCAGTGCCCAATCTACCAATAGGACTCATGCTGTTTAATGAATAAAAGTCTGGTTTTGGTTTAGGGTAATTGGAAGGTGGGCTGGACCATAAGGTTGGTGTAAAACACAGAAAAAAAATATAGCATTCTGATCAATTCTTCAATCAATAGCCTGGCTCAGAGGGTAAGAGCACCATTGATTATAGCAGAGGGGATATGTCAGACAGCAAGTTCAGTGCTTGCGTATAAAATTTGCTTTCTGACTTTCCCAGTAGGTTTAAGGCAGGGTTTGTTTTAGCTCAATGTTTAACAGGTTTTCAAATTTTCAGCACAAGAGGTAAATGCAAAACCAAACATAATAAAACAATATAGGGGGAATGGAATAGTTGCAGTGTAAGTATTAACCAATATAAGCTGGCTGTATATTTACCAAGATAGGACAATTTATTATCAACGTATTAGCTAAACAAAATGTTATTGTAGTTTAGTGGGCCATATAGAGTCCTGAAAGAGTAATACCAAAGAAACTGTTTGGGTTTCATGCTGTATATACAACCAGACTGAATTGATAAAAAGGTTCAAATGGGACTCTAGCAATAGTTTGTTGAGTGCTTGAGCAAGAGATATCATAGATATATAAGATATATAAAGTAAATTAAAAATATATAATTCACAATAGGTAGATCGGCTCTATTTAAACATTCAAAAATGGAGATTCATATGATCATGAATGCTCATTGGTGAGTGATCACCCATTACTAAACTGTATTGGTTACACAAAAATTGCTTACATGGTAGCTGTTTGTTCCCCCACTGGAAAGATTTACATTTGTTATAGAACAAATGTCTGCTCACTTTAGAGACTTACTGTCACTTCCTGCCGTGTCTTAAGGATAACAAGTGAAGGACAATTCACCCAATGGGACAAGTACAACAGAAATATTTTTTAAAGGGTAATTTATTATGTTATCCAAAGTTTAAAAAAATGCACATTAAATTTATTAAAACTATTAGAGAATGTTGTACAGAGAAAATAATTTGGTCGGTAATACAACAACCGCCATTCACGAGTACATTGTTTACATTTACTGGCATGATGATGATTTGAGGGCATTAGCTACCAACTAGGAATAAAAAGAACAAACTAGATATTGTGACTTCACACTGATTTGGTTAATCTCTATGTTGGTTCCAGGTCACTATCTGTAAGAAAATGAGAACTGGCCAGGCAACTTTTCAGAGGTTTTCAGAAATGACAGGCCAAATATTTCCTGAACCAGTGGCTTTAGGTTATGTTTCTGTAATTAGTTTGATTGTTCTGAAGATACAATTCAGTTACCTATTTAGTGACTAAGTACTAAAACCAAACCACCTACATTGAAATGCTCTAAAAATTTTCATCTGTTTTAGAATAATTGGCTCACTGTTAATGAAGCCTTTTTCCTCATAAGGGGAGATACAGTGGTGGCATTGCTAATGGTACATGGTGTGTGGAACTTTTACTGGTGTACTAACTTCATCTGTCCTAGTTTTTTTTTCAGCCTTCCCAACAACATTAAACATTCCATTAGGAAAGGAAGTAATAGAATATATCTGAGACACATAGGAGTAAGAAGAGAATAAAACTTCTGAAAATATTTTAATTGCTGCCAATGTCTTCCAATCCCAATGACAACCACTCCAGCATTTCTTGCTTAGGTGTCATGGTGAGGAGAATTGAAGATAAAGCTCCCCAGTGTGGTGACCATCACAAATAAAAACTGTATAGAAATGTTATCTTGTCCCTACTCTATCCAAAATGTATAAATACTTAGCCAGTTAGATTCTAATGACCCCATATAAGATGACAGATAATGGGGGTTTAAGGTGGCCGAAGTTCTTTCATTTGTTCATTTTTAATATTGATTACTAGAAGGCTCATTGACCTTGCCCATCAGCATGGCAGGGCAATGGCTGACATTTATAATATTGGAAAGAATGCAATCTTAATATTTAATCCTATTTGAATAAATCTCTTCAAAAAAATAACTTCATCAAAAATGTGTTATGAATGATCATTAGTGTTACACTTACCAATTTGCTTCATGAAGGCATCATAGTTCTCCTGAGATTCAACCTCATATTTTCCACTGAAGGCCATGGTGATGGTTCTACACAGAGGAGTTAGCAAGGGTCTTAGAGTAAGAAGAGCGATAAGTGCAGTTCAGTTGGTGGTTCCGCTTTATAAATCCATAGGAGGAAGGCTAACCCACCCTCCCATCTAAATTATCACCTAAGATCTCTTGATAGTGTAATCTATATCTGATAAATGTCTGATAAATAGGTGTTAGTGACCTATAGGGAAACACCAGGTTCAAACAATTGTAAAGCAAACCGTGCTGAGGGATAGTGCCTTAGGGGTTGTAATTCCCCTTTCCATAATTTGCTGATAATTTATACACTGACAATGATGGTCTGTATTAAGATGAGTTGTAATTGGTGTATGAATGTAATTGGTGTAAATTCTAAGACTTATGAACAGGTTAATAAAATGATGTCTAACATCATCTGTCTTACAAAATTATTATTAGGCATCTTTTTAAAAACCTGTTCATGATGAGTCTTAAAACTCTCCACAATTACATTGAGTTGTTGTCTAATTGTAAGCCATCATTGCTTCTAATGCCATCATTCAGTTCTAAGACATCATAAACATGTTATTAAAAAGGATGCTTTATAATGATTTGTATTGTTTATTGATTTGATTTTTATACAACATATTTCCTTAACAGGTGCTCTGAAGTTTGTTCAGTGCATTTTGTACTATATGAATATAATTATCTGAATATAATACATCTAATCTCCATGTGTTCATGTTTTAACTACCACAATACTGTGCATATTTTGTTATGATATATGTACGGTATATGAAGAAATAATATCTAATACATTTATATTTCTAGTATACATTCTGCATAGTAGCATTACATGGTGATTCTGCTTCATTGTTCTTATTTCAATAGAAGACTTTTGTTGGCTGCTTCCCCAGCTCTTAGATTGTAAGCTCTTCTGGGCAGGGTCCTCCTGTGTCACTGTCTGTATTTGTCTGTCATTTGCAACCCCTATTTAATGTACAGAGCTGCATAGAATATTTTAGCTCTATAAATAATGTTTATTAATAATATTAATATTAATAATTTATGTGTTATTGTTATTATTATTATTAATTAATTAATTAATAATAATAATATGAATATTAGGTCTTGCCAACAAAATTTCACTAAAGACATTGCACATCCTATGATTTTCCACATATTCTAATTCATAAATTATTTCAAGTTAATCAAAATATGTAATAAATTAGTTATTCTATTTTGTATGTATATGTTCTATTATATGTGCAGCCAGTTTTGTGAGACTCCTCTGAGGTAGCTTGGCTAAATCCTAGATCATCACTGCAGCAGCACGCATGGCATGAGTAAAATACAGATCACAGCATGCACACAATTTGCTAATTGGGCAGAAAAGTTGAAGCAGAATAATTAGCAGAACTTCTTTCGATCTTTCTGTTATCTTTTTCTTTTGGCATTCTCCCTGTAGGAGCATTGCTAGAGATTAAGTCACAATACTGCCCACCCCTATCCCAATATAAATGTTACTGTACAGGAAAATGAAGAAGGGAAATCAAGTTTTAGTTGCCTATACTGATAGCATTAAACATGACATGCATTTTTCAGTTTGGGTGCTAAACCTAAAAAATTAAAAGTCCAAAATGTATCTCGTTGGATTCTAATGATTATCCTGTGCTCAGAATGTAATTTCAATCTTTGATGTGTTCTGTTTTTCTCCCTGCATGTGCGATGCTTCTTATGAAGTCACCATACAGCTCTATCTGCCGATAATGTGCTTATCTGCAAGGGCCACTGTTTCCAAAATAGGATTCTGAACTTCCAACTTTACCTCTGTAAGTTTCTTACTGTATCATGGCTGTTTTTATACTTTTGGCTGTTTTTTTACTGCTAAGACTTGGGATATAGAGAACAACCTTCAATTATAAGGTTTTACATATTAAGAATATATTTTTAAAAAATCATCTGTTCCTTAGCAGGTTCTAAAGATACTTAAATTTAAGCTCAAAAGTAATCAAAAATAAAAACTAATGTGTGTCCATATGCAAAAAAGATACACCCCAAAATCCAAAAGGATTGTGGATCCACAAATAACTTTAATTGTTATATGTATGACTTCATCAGTCTTTTACATCGTTGTGGAAAAATATTGTCTCTTCTTTGCAACATTGCTAGAATTTATTGGGGTTTGCAGGCATTCATTTATACAAAGCTATCTTGAGTTCACATCGGAGCATTTGGGTAAGCTTGAGTTCTGGACATTGAGTGAGCCATTGCAACACCTTGATTCTTTTCTTCTTCTGTCATTCTGTTGTAGATTTACTGGTGTGCTTAGAATCAGTGTTCTGTTGCACGATCAAACTATACACAAGCTTTAGTTTTCGCACAGATGATAGCACATTTATTTATAGAATACTTTGCTATACAGAGAAGTTCATGGTGAACTTAGTGACTGCAAGGTGACTGTGAAAACAAGACCAAATCATCCCCACTCTGCCTGAAAGTTGGTATGAGAAGTTTGTGCTTATATCCTGTGTTTGATTTTTACTTATAGTGCCAGATTAAATAAAGTTCTCCAAGACTGGAAAAGATAGACTTTCATGGGTGAACCTGGGTGATCCATGACATCTGGAATTGATTTCCTATTTAATTTGCTATTTGTTGGCAGGTGTTTTCATTCCTAGACCAGATCCGCTACAGGTTTGCTGATAGTCTACATACTCCGATCTTGGAACTTTAATTGATAAATCACGACGATACTGTGCATAATGGCTAACATCTCCATTTGGTCTTGTGTGTGCTAAAGGACATTGTTCCAGAAGTCCAGTGGTTTGTTCAGATGCAACTTTGCAAACCTGAACCATGCTGTCATGTTCTTTAACCTCCTGGGCGGTTCATTTCTGTCCGCTGTTATACGTCTAAAAGCGGTACATTGTTTTTCATGAAAATTTATTTTACACTATAATATAATAGTATGAGAATACTAAAGTTTGAAACACAAAATCATGGCAAAATAATAAATTAAATAAATTAAAAAAATTATTATTTTTTTTAATTTAACTTAAAAATAAATAAATAATTTACTCATACTATTATAATATTCTGTAAAATAAATGTTCATGAAAGACAATGTACTGCCTTTACACATGTAAATCCACTGTATTGTATTCAATACAGTTATTTGGTATTGAATGCAATACAAATGAAATAGAATTTTCCGCCCCGGACGAAACGTCCGCACGCACCAACGTCACCGGGAACTCCCGGTGACTCATCGGGTGCAGAGAACGCTGGCCGGAGCAAGAAAGAAGACACGAAGGAAGACACGGGACGACGGTGGATCAGGTAAGTGCTTTATTTACTATTGTTTCTATAGGTTTATCTATCCCGAGTGTGACTCGGGGTTACTGCTCCTAGCATTCTTTTTTCTACACTCGGGGTTACCGCTGGGGAGGTTAAGAGAGACTTATAAACTTTCCTAGAATGGCGAGCAACAACAATTACTTCTCTAAGATGTCTTTAATCCTTGGCATTGTGTTAACACACACCTGAATGCTCCAGAACAGTACACTGCCAAAAACATCTGCTTTTATAGAGGTGGTCACACTTGTTGATATATCATTAATTCAGTTAATTGATGAGCAACACATACTCTTTACCCTGCTAATTCTATTGGTGGTAATGATATACGTAATTGTCACATATTACATATGCATTTTGACTTACCTGTTGTTGAATTAAAAATGACATGGTATAATATGCCATGTGCTGTTGTTCATCTGGGAATGTATTTGCCTAATTTCAGGGCCTGCCGGAAACCAGATGATTTTTTTTGTTATTTCCTGATACCTAAAACCTCAGACTTTTTCACATGGTAATAATTCTAAAATTGTGAATGTGACATTCATCAAACATTAAATGTAGGTGAATCTTTCTTGTGCATTTTTAAATGACAGTGAATTTTTAGTAAAGGCCACATTCACTGCTTTATAAATATGCCCCATGAAATGTTTAGTAAAAATGCTGCTTAATGAAAAATTTAAAGGCAATCCACTCCCTATATGTAGGTTTGTGGCGGACATGACCACATGACTCATCAAGCAAAGTCAGTACAGGAAGTTTCTTCCTAAACTGGGAGTATATCCAACAAAACATCACAGTAATTACCAAGATACCCCACATCCCCTACCTCATATTATACCACCCATGGCTTCAACCAGTATAGGACACATGGAGTGAACCAGAGGAGCAGCATGGTGGCCAGGGAAGCCAGCCACTCCTTGCATGATCAGATGGAAGAGCCCTGACCCTACACAAATCTAAAAAATTGTCAAAGGTAAACTTCCCCTGAAGCTATTTACCACTTAAAGTGATCCAACCTGATCTGAAAGTAATTGCTGTCCTAGACTTTGGGACTTTTTTCCATATTTTGTAACCCAAAACTGTGAAGGACAATACCATCAGGCAATATTGTAGTGCACATCAGTAGGTTATGCTCAACTGTCCTATGTATAAAACCATAACAGCAAATTGCTAACAATTGCTGCAGTCTGCTGTCACTTTTTTATATATCGATATGATTTATTGAAATAAAACATAACTATCTGAAAAGTTTCAGCTAAAACTAAGAATAAAAACTGACAATAAAACAGTTTGTGGTCTTGCACAATCCAAGCAGAGTAAGCAGTTTTTCATGACTGATAGTTCAATGGCTGAAAATCAGATAAGACTATGGGCAGGGCTGCCAGTAACCTTTTGTCTATCTCTCACAGCTGAGATTGTGCCAGAAAAGTGAATGAACTCATTAAAGTTGAAAAACTTTAGGCTTGAAGTTTTAGTTGTGTCTCAGCTCCTTGTCATTTTACAAGGTCTATGACCTACTATCGAGCAATGGTCTGTTGTAGCGTTATCAGACAGGCTAAGTCAAAAATTGACGTCTGGTTTGCTTTAATGTTAGGTTTTTATTTATTTAATACAAGAAAAGGGCACAGAGTATAGGAAACTCTTATAGAGCACAAAATCTATTTTAGAACATATCCCTATCTTTAATAGCTGGAGATTCTATTTAATGCGGACGTGAAATGAGCTAACTTTAATAAAAGTCAGCAGACTTAAATTATTTTATAACTAAAGGAACATTACAAATAAACAATAGGGATAGATGTAACAGATGTTGTGACTGCAATGGGCCCCCTGCATCTGGGGGCTCATGGGAAATACTTTGCCATATTGAAATACCTGTTCTATCATCATCGTACTATGAAAGATGGTGATAGTGCAGCAGTTATAAAAGTTGGAGTTTAGGTGAGAAGAATTGGTTGTGTTGGTCACTGGTTTAGGGTACCAAAAGGTTCTGGTTACAGATAAATGTCTAAAAATTAGACAAATTTATTTATTTTATTTATTATTTATTTATCTGAGTTGATTACTTTTTCCAAAGCAAGACCTTTGTGTGTTCCTTTGGATATAGGAAAAGATTAAAACCTATGTCAAAGCTAAAGCCAGTGCAAGTCCCTCCCTACTGTTGTATGCTGCTTCCCCACCTCTTAGATTGTAAGCTCTTTCCTCTACTCCTCCTGTGTTATGGTCTGTGTCTGTCTGTAATTTGCAACCCCTATTTAATGTACAGTGCTGCCTAATACATTGGTGCTATATAAATACTGTTTAATAATAGTAATAATAACTAAAAATGAAAATGTGTGACTTTTCTTTTGGCCAGGCAGTGCAGGACCAGCTTTTGTCCACTTCTTAATTAGGTTTGAATGAAAATCTGTTACAAGCACACAATGATTCCAACAGAAGGAGATTTATTTGCAAAATATAATGTTTTGAGGATTTGATGAACCTCTTCCTCAGGTGGCATGTCACTTGTCAATGAAAAGTTTCATTTAGCCAATAAATGTCCTGCTATCATAATCAAGGTGTGCGTGTAGCACTTTACATATCTGATTGTCATTTAAAGACGGCGCCATCAGTCTGTGGTTTACTGCAGCACCCGCAGGATAATGGTCCTGAAGCTGTCAGGAGTGCACTGGGACGCATCATTTTCGTTGAAGATTATTTCATTCTTAGTAGTAATTTCTCACAGACCTTTTCATACTTTTCCTATTTTATTTCCTAGGACTGCGGATGTATGGTTGCAAAAACAAATATAACGGTCATGTAAAATTTGCTGGGGCAGACACTGATAACTTCAAATAAATATAATATATTGATAGGGTGCATCCATCATAGAGTTCAGTCTTCATATCTGTTAAGGGTTAAAAGAATGCAATCTCAAGGACAGGGCTGCCATCACGTCAGGGGACAAGGAGTACTTCTGCACTGGGCCTGATTAAAGAGTGTGAGTTTTGCAATGCTGGAACTATAAAGACCAGAAAGATATTTCTGTAACCCATATGAAGGGTGGAAAAATTAGGTGCAGAGAAAGTTAAAAGATTTGGGAACTTAAAAAAAATCTTACAGTCTAACATAAAGATGTACTTAAAGTGCATGTATACCCAAAACTTTTTTTGGATCAAGTAAGGGGAAGATTATAACTCCTTTTATTGTTTCTTACGTAGGTACGTATTTGTACTTGTCTTTGAAAAAACAGGAGTCTCTGTATTTTATTTTTTTTTATCCAAACCTTTGCTTGAAATATGTAAAGGTGTATGACAATTTGGAGGTTTTATTCAAGAGTAAGCAGCTCATGGAGTCTTCCTTTTGATATTTTTTAAACTTTTTATTTCCACCATTTTGTATAGACCAATGTCTGTCCCAAACATATTTGAATTCACTTACTGTCAATAAACTACCTATTTCGCAAGAATCCACTAATTTCCAAGGTTTGTTTTGAACTTTCCACTTACTAGGGGGAGGTCATTTCTCATGTCTGTCAAATCAAAAGGTTTCTTATGATTTGAAAAGAACATTAGGAGGCTAGAACTCATGTTTTAGTTAGTTTGAATGCTGAGTGTGTAAATATCTAATTTTCCTAATCCCAATGTCACTGGAAATAAAAATGAGAATAAATGTAAAAATATAATTTGCCAAAAGTGATACAAAGAAAATCTTCCAATGGGAGACTTGTTCTCTGTCTGGTAGGGGAAGATATCCTCTCACCTAAATGTTAAATTTATAGGTCAGGAATTGAATATAAACCTTCCTAATGAAATGCACATGGCAAAAAAAAATTGGAAAAAAAAATACTGGATTTTTATTAAACTTGCAGAAAGTATACTATTGTTAGATCTCTGTACAGGCAAATCAAAACATTATCGGATAGTGCTACCTTTTAAAGCTACTGGCTCCTACTTTTTAGCTGGTGTCACCAAAGAAGAATATTACTAACTTCACTGAAAATACACAATTTTAGGAACCTTAACCTTATTAATTCACAGATGGGGGTGCAAATGCTTAAAGGTCTAGCCAACTCCATAAGTTGTAGACAGAACCAGGTAAGTAAGCTACGTATATGTCTGGAATTCTCACAAGATTTTCCTTCCTTAAATTACACCTCTGTTCCTTTCCACTTAAGAGTTTTGGGTGATCCTGATTATCAATGCATGTCCCAGCCCCACATGCGTCATTGTCCACACTAATAAATGAATGAAAATTGAACATTTGGAGCTCGTCATAATGACCACAGCAGGTGCGCAAACCCAGAAAAGGTATAGAAAAGTGTTTATCCTTTTTAGCATCCATGGACAAACTTTTGTTGAACTGAACTTTTACCTTGCTGGCTTACTCCTCTACTATGGTGATCTTCTGTATTACCTATTACACTCTGTGAGGAACCAATTGTAAAGTGACAGCTCCAATCTCTGTAACACATATATTAGGAAAGTACTTATTCCAATAGTGAGTAGTCATTACATGCTTTTACTTGAAACAGCCCAGAAACTAGCAGTGGACTTTACACTAGTGGTATAACACATATAAATCAATACAGGGTGCACTTTGATAGAGGTTGTAAAATAAGAACAATCTTATCAAAGTTATGTTTGAAAAAAATCCCTGAATGTCAAATGAGCTTATTGTTTTATATTTAGACAAAACGTTTGGTTATCAAAGGGGAACTCAGAGGAATCACCATACAGCATATTAATGGCACTGCAACTTTTGACCTTCAAAAGCACCTAGACTGTTTAATTTTTTCCAACAACTACAGCTCGGGTCTTCGGAATCCATAATTCTTACCATTTCTATTTCAGAATTATTATTTGAGGGGCACACAGGTGTCTGAGTTACAAGTTAGGGAAATGTCTGTATTTCCTAATCTAAAATGTATTGCCTTTGTATACTTATGTATTAAATATGATTTGCTTTTTTAATCATTTTTACAGTTTTACTGTGTTTGGATAACTTTTTGTATAGTCTCTAGGAAACTTGTCACAAATCTTGAGCAATTGATATTGGACATTTGACTGAAAAAACTAAAAATGCAGTTTACTTTCAGTAAGATCTGCATGTCAAAGCAGTGGATTTATAGCTGTAGGCAAAATATATATGTAAATGTTGAATCTCTTGCAAAAATAAAATTAAACCTAAGTTTTAAGAAATTGTGACCAGACAGGATCTTTATTGCAGAAGGGATATAGTATGTTGCTTCTGCAATAAAAAAAACTTACCTCCCTGTTTGCAATCTTCCAATCTGTGCAATTGTTTTCTAGAACACAGAAGTGGATGTTCATATATTGCACTAGCTAATAAAGTTTTTGTTTAATGAAGCCTTGCGGTACCTCTGCCCTGTCCTGCTTGTTCAGTGATGTGTAGACACATTTCCATGCAGATGCACACTTTGCTGCAAGAGGAGGCAGGTAACACTATTTCATGCCAAAAGCTCAAGGTTCATGTGGGAGATCAAAAATGGAAAGAAAAGGGAACAGGTGGAAGTTCGTGCAAGTACACAATAAATAAACAATGTGGCAAATAATTCCCCCAAACATTTAAATAGCTAGTATTTCTCCATGCAACATAAAAGTGTCCAAATCTAGTGTATACAATAATGTAAATGTGACTTGGGAAAGTCCTCTAAAATCAAACTTTTGATAACTGTCATGTGTCAGCCATTGAATAATCTCAATCTAAAACTGTGCCTTTGTAAAGAAATGCCTCAATGCATTAGAAAGGGTGAAATATTATGTTTGTGGATTATGAGGCCATATTAGGATTTTTAAGACACAATACTGAAGTGTATCCACCGTACTGGGGTAATAAATGTGAGAAAACCTACATTTTGGGTCACAGACAGAATAGTGAGAATAAGTCACTTAAAAGTTGAAATTGGAAAAGGTCTGTAGAAAATCAAGGCTCAACCCACAGAGAGGTAGAGTAATGTATTAAAATGTTTTCAAAGTTCTATATTTGTGGGGGAAAATACAAGAATTAGTGAAACCTGATCTTACCTGAACTTGTAAGAGGATATTACAAATGCAAAGGATATGGAAACATTCAGTCTTTTATGTATGTTTCAACCTATTCCATTTTAAATAGGTCCTGCAACTTAGCTAGAAAAAGACGTAATGTTGGGGGGTTAGTTTCCAACCAGAGATGGAGTAAAGTTTTCCTGGCTACTGCTAAAAGAATGAGAGCTAAACGCTCCTTTGTGAAAGCAAGAACCTGCACTTTCCACCATCCCAAAAATCACCTATCAGGGGTGTATGGTACATAATTTAGCAATTTAGTACAGATGTAATGTATGACTTGGCCCCAGCAACGTTTGATACACAGACATTCCCACAGGTTATGGAAAAGAGTTGCGGCAGGGGCTCCACGTTTAAAACAGTTATCTCCATCAGCAAATCCCATCAAATGGGCTCGATTAGGGGAAATATAATTTTTTGGCGAGACAGTAAAACATCTCTCTGTACTGGGTCACAGGTATCGCTTTCCAGGATATCCTTTACGTTTGCAAAATCTTTGCAATTGGTAGATTAAGGAAGTGTTTCTGCCATTTAGCCAGACCCATGTTAGTTGCCGATTAATCTAAATCAGTTTGCAAAACGTCATAGAGTTCGGAGATGGCCGAAGAAGAAATGGGAGGAGATAATAGCATAATAGCATTTTATCCAAGGGGTTAAATCGATCATGTGAAGTAAGGTTCTGGCTATTTTTGCAACATAGACTCGTATCTGGATAAACAAAAAAAATACTGTTTGCCTTATTTTACTTTTTAATTGTGGACCTGACTTGCAATTATTACGCGAAATGATTCCATTAACATGTGAATCAGATGTCTGTGACAGGAGCTGGCTTGTTCAGCTGACTTTTAACCTGTCAGAATATTAACTTGTTAAAGGCAGCTTTATTATTTTATATTATACATTTATTACAGAATAAATGTAATTTTTCTTTATTTTTTGTGACTTTTTACCAAGAGGTTTTATAAAGCTAGGTGCACACTTCCAATATTTATCGTTAGAAAACTAAGGATTACGACCGATCAACGATTATGCATGATTATACTTGAACAATCGTATTGTGCACAATTCTGTACATGCTGTAATGATACGATCGTTCAAATATAATCCACCAATAATATACACACATATCGTGTATACAATCAGATACAATCGTTTGAACGATGCAGGGAGTGACATGTAAAGGAAAAAGTGTATTGCAGAAACATGCACGATCACTGAAAGACTGTACACACTATAGATAGTGAACGATCGTCGGCCAATTAGATCCGCCGTGCCAGTTGTTCATTTCCAACGACAATCCTCGTTTGTCGGCGTCGTTGGTCACCTTTTTTGTGAACATTTTTCAACCGATTGGTCATTCATCCTTTAAATATTGGAAGTGTGTACACAGCTTAACCCTTCTTGTCAAGGTAACAATGATTAAGTGGTAACAGTGTTCCAAGTCAATGTACTTATTGACCAGAGAACTCGCAGGACCAGAGGCAAGTCCTATGCTGGAAAGAATGATTTCACTGAAGGCTTCAACTTTATTACTGCTTTGAAGATCTGCCATAGCAAAAGATGTTCCATCGACCCATTTGGTGGTTGTGAGGGCTAATAGGGCTGACACTTGGACCTAAACAAGCTGTACCCAAGTCCCCTGTCCAAATTCGAATACAGAAAATTCTGGAAACTGTGCTGGCAATGGATTAACAAAAAGGAAACCCTGGACCCTTCTGCTGGAATAAAAACTTTTTCTATATATTCTTGCATCTATTTATAGATGTTTGTAAGCTTTGAGTAGCATATCTGCCAGCACAGAGAAAATGTAGATGCTAGGAGTCTCTGCCTTTCAACATGTAGGCATTTAGTCCCAAGCAATCAGGGATAGGTTACTGCCACCTGACCTGGAGAAGGTTGTCCTGGTCAGAAAGATTAAAAGGAAGCCAGTATCAATAAAAGTTAACACATTTCCAACTTCGGTCGATGGGAACGAATCGCTATTGCTTTTTTTGCCATCTTCCTTATTATGAATAGGACTCTAAAGATCAGTGGTATTGGTGCCAAAATGTAAAGCAGGGAAAAATCCCACTTTCTTGTGAAAGTGTTCCAGCCCAGTGTATCCTGGCACTTGAACATTTGCTGGAGATGCCATCAGGTCAATCAAGTTGAAAAATTAAAAAGAAGGTACTGTCTGTTCAGAGACCACTCGTGTTCAGGAAAGGATCTGCTCAGATGAACGCCCAACAGATTTTTACTGGCTGGTGGTTACAAGGACATACGTTTGAGATGTTTCTCTGCCCATGAAAAAAACATGGCTGTGACTTGATAGGTGATGTCTGGTGATGTAGGAAACCTCTGTCTTGTTGTCCATGAGTACCTTGACTTTCTGCTGATACCGGAGATAAGTGAAGACAATTAAGGCTTCCTTGCTAACAAATTGAAAGATTGAAGTGGGCCACCCTAGAAAAAAGGCCAAAAAATCCTGCACTTGATGTGACATACAGTGGGTTCCCTAAACTTGGAGACTGGAATCCTAGTCCTGTGCCCCAGAGCAATTTCCCAAGACAGATAGCTATGGGAGGACCGCTATCCCAAGTCTTGCCAGTCTGACCCGGGTTCAAATAGTCTACTCTAACAAGCAGCAAACCCAGGGATCAAGGAAGTACAACTGGAACTGAAACATGTAAAAACCTGTCCATGGACCCACAGAAACAAATGATGTCATAAGCCTCTGGAATGCCCCTGATTTTCTTCACTGACAGTGCCAGATTTTTAAAAAAATTCTTTGAACCCACAATATCATTTGTGCCACTTTGCAGGAAGGAAGAAGCACTCTGGACTTTGCCGTAATGAATACCATCCTCACATTTCAATTACCTGCATTGGACATACTGAAGGGTAGACAGGTGAACTGTTGGAGTGAAGATGGCAAACAGGAAAAATGGTGACATTCTACAAGTGAGACAGCCTGATAAGCATCTGCCATTTCTATTGAAATCATCCAGTCAGCCAGACAAACAACTGAGAGTCCTATACAAAGTCCAGAACTGACCTAATCCCCTCAGAGGCCTTTTTACTAGCAAAAGTCTGTAGTAAAATTTGTTTTCTCTTACCATTTTATGCATTGCATATTACTTGAGTCTCAGAGACAAAATTAATGGAGGGTGCAAGGAGAAACAGGTAAAAACTTGCCTCCCTGCTCGCCTACCTGCAATAAATGGGCTATTAACCCCCCTAGCAGTAATCCCGAGTGTGACTCGGGGTTACCGCTTTTTGCAAGTATTTTCCACCCTGAGTCACACTCGGGGTAGCTTTGAAAGCCCCTCTTACCTGTGCCCCGCGCTCCAGCGGTGATCAGACAATCCTGCTGTGATGCCGGGGCATCTGTCCGTCAGGGGGCCTGACCGGGCGGGAAATTTAAAAGCAGATTACTGAGTAATCTGGTTTTAAATTCCGCCCGGGTCCCGGCCATGCCGCTGAGCCTATAATCAGTTAGATGCCATGCACTATGAAGGATATCTGCATGGTGCATCGCATCTAACTGCTGATGTGATCAGCAATAGTAAATTCTGGGGATGATGCCAGCTTGCATCACCCTTGGAATTTACTATAGCTTCTCGCATCACATGGAGGATGTGACGCTCACAGCCTCCGGGTGATGCCAGCAGCCTTTGGTGGATTCAGGGGAGTGAGCGGGTCGGGACATCTCCATCGCATCCCCCGGCAAGATGTGACATCTTCCGGGTGATGCAGTGGAGTGATTAATTCTGAGGGCAGAAAAATTAAAAGCAGATTACTATGTAATCTGCTCTTAATTGTTTTTTACAGTACAAAACACATAAAAACATATAATAAAAGTAAAAATACATATTTTAGTGCACCAAACATCATTGCCCAGTGTCCTGATTTACATTTTGCCCACTATTAGTCCTGAACTTGATCTGACCTTTTGATTACATAAATCACTTCCTGAATGTATCATTTCATCACTTTGTCTTTGACCTTGATTGTTCCTGACTGATTGATGGAGACCGCATGGCATCCAAAAGGCATCTCACCAGCGCAAGCGCTGTTTTGGAGGAATTTGAATGCAGCGATAGCGATTTGGAGTCCCTTGTGGAATCAAGCGATAGTGATTCATCAGGAAATTTGTCATCGGACAGCGAAAGTGAACTGAGCGGCAATTCTGAACCTGAGGTCAGTGCTGTGCGCACATGGTGTCCTGTTGACCTTGATGTGGACCAGGCAGGACCGCCAGGATTTACCAGCACACCTGAGATGAAAATTTAGGCTCAATGCGATGACCCCCTGGCATACCTGAAGTTGTTTTTGACCGATGAAGTTATTGAAAAAATCGTTGCGGAGACAAACAGGTAAGCCGCTCTTGTGTTTGCTAACTTTTTGAAATTTTTATTACTTGCAAACTTCACCACTATAAAAGAACATATCCTAAAATATCTTTTTTATTTTGTTTTATGCAGGTACGCTGGACAACAACAAGGTGCTCCACACCTGAGGTTTGCAAGAAGCAGAAAGTGGGAACCTGTGACCAAGGATGACATTTGGCTGTTTTTGGGCTTGGTGATCCTGCAGGGAGTTGTGGGCAAAGCCATGCAGAAGTGGTACTGGTCTAATAATAAAATGATTGCCACTCCATTCTTTGGCACAGTCATGCCAGAATACAGCTTTTCCCTCATAATGAAATATCTGCAATTCACAAACAATGAAGAATTAGATGAGACTACCCATCCTGCACCAAAACTGAAGAAAATTTGGGAAGTGTCTCAGATGATTCTACAAAATTTCAAGCAAACCTATGTGCCAGAAAAGATGTCAGCATTGATGAAAGTCTAATGGCTTACAAGGGGAGGCTCAGCTAGGTGCAGTACATTGCGTCAAAGAGGGCACGATTTGGCGTGAAGACCTATATGCTGTGCGAATCCTCATCTGGCTACATCTGGAATACCATATTGTACACTGGAAAAGGGACACAGTTCAACCCCAGATACAGCCATTATGGATTGGCAGCATCTTCAGTGCTATTTCTCATAGAGCCATTGCTAGGTCAGGGCTATTGTGCCACAACTGACAATTTCTACACCTCTTCTGAGCTTTATGAGTTCCTTCTGCAACACAGAACAGATGCCTATGGAACTGTTAGGTCTAACCAGCGCAGCCTGACATCACTGTTTGCAAAAGGGAAGCTGAACACAGGAGAAATTATTGCCTGGCAGAAAGGCAAGATGATGGCCCTAAAAATGCGTGACACAAAAAATGTGTGCCTGATGAGTACTGCCCATGATGCCTCCACCGTTCTGGTACACACAAAACGTGGGAAAGAAGTGATGAAGCCACAGGTGGTGATTGACTACAAAACACCATGGGAGGTGTGACAGAGCTTACCAAGCCATGACATTCTACCCAGCGATGAGGAAACAGCAAAGGAAGTACTACAAGAAGATTTTCAGGCATCTAGTTGAGCAGTGCCTATGGGATGCCTACATTCTGTACAAAAAAAATAGTCAGAGGCCTGTGAATCATTCAGACTTCATTTTGCAAGTTTCCGAATCCATAGTCAAGAACCACCAAACCTCATCAGTGGCTATGAATAGGCCTGGACGTCGTACTTCCACCATTGTCAACCCAGAACGCCTGACCGGTCGTCACTTTGTTGAATACATCCCACCAACCCAGAAAAAGGCGGCACCTACAAGGATGTGCGTGGTTTGCTGATCAAAGACTGATGACAGAGGAAGGAAGAAACGCAAAGAAACCAGGTTCTACTGTCCTGACTGTGATGTTGGACTTTGTGCAGCACCCTGCTTCAAAATCTACCACACCCGGGATGTCTACTAAAAATGTAAATATTTTTTGTTTCTAAAATCTGCATTTAACTTTTTTGCATTTACTTTATCAATAATATTTCACCCTTGTTTGGAAAATTTCAGTGAGAAATTTTTGATCAAATAGTTTTTTTTTGATAAATTACATTGTTGTTGTCTATTATTTCATTATTTTTTATATCATGATTTATAAATATGTATTATATTATAATTTATGAATAAAATATAATAAATATAGTTATTATACCCGGGAGTGAATTCTAAGAATTACAGACCCACGATATTAACAAAAATTTCTATGCAAAAAAAAAATAGGATCAATTTTTGCATCAAAAAACTGACAGAATTCGAAATCTAGGGTGGTTAAAGCTCTATATTTCCAAACCCTCGGCACCAGGGTTCCTAAAACATGACAACAATGGGTCTTCCCCCTTGGGGTGGCTGAGTCGGGGAGGGCAAAAGAGGGGTAAGAAATGCCCATTCCTGGAGCGAGGACTTTCACCCTAGCAGCAAACTAATGAGTTCATCTCTTCCTATGATAACGCTCCCTTCACTGCAGCACATCTAAATGGCTCCTTGTGCTGCCTCTCCATATCCCTGCCTAAGCTCTGCCACACAGGGAATTTAGGTGGATGATACCAGGTCAGATCTACACTGCAATATTTTTTTTTTTTATATCTGTCTGCAATTCAGCTTGTATGCACATTACAATGATCATACTCTCCCACCAAAATAAGAACATTTAGTATTAGGAGCAGCTGTGATTCACCTTTTTACCATCAAAGAACCTGTGAAATAACTTTCAGGTTTTCAGGGAGCCCCTGGTATTAATACTACATCCACAGCTCACAGTACATCACTATGGTGGTCTGTGGGATGGATGAATACTTCCTACATTGCCGGACATTGGATAGAATGTCACCCTTACAGATAGCTGAAAAGATCATTGGTGTCACCTAAGCTGACCTGAGAAAAACAAATTGCACATTGCACAAGGAGCCCCAGCAACCTCTGGAAGAACCCTGGTTGAAAACTAATTTAGAGAAATATTTCTAAAAGGAAACAGTAACTAGATATCCAAAAAAGCAGCAAATATTTTATAGTTGCTATGACATATTTTCTTGTTCTGAGCTAATGGTTATTTTCCATAATGACCATTAGTTGTTAATTAAAAACAAAAACAGGACAAGAAATCCAATGAAAACTTTATTTAATTTTCATTTTTCAAACCAACACAAAACAATCCATCTTATGACAGTTTCTTACTGATTTTCTTCAAAATAACTCCATTAACTTCTAATTTCTGAAATAAAAAAAAAGTCAAGGTGAAATAAATGTCAGGATTTAGATTGAAAGTAAAGATATAGTTCAATACTTGCAACTATTGACACCTGACCACTAGAAATCACGGATCTTTAGAGTTTATAGTCCAATACACACAAATTATGAAGCCTTTATTTCATTTTTGATGTTTTCCTAAAATAAAAACGGGGTTTGGGTTAGGTTTGGCAGCAGTTCATGTAACTTGGCTCTGGCCCAGGGTAATATGGGGTCATCATTTTACAACTGTTGTTTACTTTTATATAATTAGTTCAGTAGTAGTTAGGAACTGCCTATGTGTGTATGCAGCATAACTGTTTGGCTCCCTGCGCTGCCCCTTATAATCCCCCTCCTCCCAGTCTAAATGCTATAAAGGGTATTACAAAAAAATCAAATTCAAGAATTTACATTAGTTGCATTGAAAAATACATCTAAAGTTTTTTGTAATATACTAATAAAATGCTAATTCCTTCCATAGCACTTAAATTAAAAACATTTATTTTTATCAAAAGTATTTGACAAACAAATCTGTTCACTGATTAATTTGTAAAGCCAGTTATTGCTTTGAATCCCTTTGAATGGCCTAATAGCAGCCATTTGATTTTAGTTTAGTCTTTGTTATTAGGTACCAATCAGTAATAAGGAGAACACAGACACCTATAGACAGATCCTGCCAGGCTATTGATTGCTAATGGGCTATTGCACTTTGCATTACTGGATATATCCAAAGAAAAGTGAGTGATTTTGTTTGCATTTTAAAGACCCAATAAAATAGATGCTTACCTCCACCAGGTCACTTTCAACAATCTCAGCTGACTCTTGATATATTTTAAAATCTCTAATTAGTTTCTTGTCAATCATGTCGACTGTAGCCTGTATAGAAATACATAGAATTCCATGTAAAGGAGTTTTATGAAGTAATATGTGGGTTTTGTCATCTATACTTTAAGTGATAAACAGTTTATACATTATAAATTGTGGTTAGTGGTAATTATTTAAAAAAAATCATATCTAGATATTTAGTGATAACTAACATAGGTCATTGCCATCTACATTACTCTCTAATTTAATGTTAAAATTTTATTCTGTAGCCAAGCTCAATTTTTAAAAATGTTTTTTTCTTTTGCTGATGTAAACTTACCACTTTCACAGATGTCTGGTAAAATTCTAGGCACCCCAGTAATGTCTTTAGGTTTTGTGAACAGTCACATAGACCAGGGACTAACGTAAGTGTATTTTTATTATTATCACATTCATTTGGACTTGTTCTGTGATTGTTGGTGACACCACTTTTCATCTAAATAGTTTTTTCTAAGAAAGTTACTAGGATGAACAGTAAAACTTTCTTCAACATTACAGAACAAATCCAGGTTAATGTGACAACTACCCCTAGGTCTACCATGACCATTTAGATTTGTGGTTGTATATGGAGGTATAATTATTTGATGTTTGTAGGCTTTTTCTTGTTTTATATGGTATTTTTAGGTACGTATTTTGAATAAATCAATGTTTTTGTATATAATTTAAAATGTAAAATTTTTATTATAACAATCATGAATAAAATATAACAATATATACAATAGCTGATATACATCACATCAATACCATAGCTGAACTAATCTCAGTGGGTATCTTTTTCGATGCAATTCACGGAACTATCATCCGCTTCTTCAGGAAAAACTATATGAGCCAGCCTTCAACTGAAATATACCAACCCAAAATTTCTTTTGACACCAATTACATGGATGAAATGAACACAGCAGTGAGTGAAGAGGGAAGAAACACAGAGCACCAAGTAGTTTTCTGTGTTGACTATGCAAAAATGGCACATGATCCTAATGAATAAAAGCCAGCACAAAAATTGATGAAACTGTGTTGACATGCTATTACCAAACAACACAATTTTATCAGATGGAGGTGACAAATATATTTACTATAAAATGATAATAATGTAATATTAGTGCAGACTTCAGTCATACAAGAGCTTATCATGCTTTATATATCTACATTATCAGATATGAGAACCTTATTCCTAAATGCTGCCATGTGCAATTGTTTTCCCTGTTGATGCCCCCACTGAAATGATGTAGCAATTGTCAATACACTGAGCGTTTTTATGGAATGTATTATAACTTTAATCAATAAATACTGCCATGTGGATGCCAATCACAGGGCTTGCTTACTTTGACCTTGGTGCCAATTACAGTCTGCATTTCAGATTCCTCCCCAGTGGTAAAATTGTTGGTTATGGTGCGATCTGGGTAGACCTGGGACCAGATGAAGTCATTACCGTTCTGAACTATTTTCGTTAGAATCATGATATCTTCTTCTGTCTGGATTTTTATTTCTGGAAAACCTGCAATAGAAATACACATTTTTTTATTGAAATTTTTACCATCACCATTCATGCACTGACGTGTATTGGTTGTGCTTAGTTTCAAGCAAAGATCAATGTGCACCACTAATCTGACTGATCATAGAGCTAGAGTCTGATTTGTTCCTGGGTCACACATCAATCAAGCGGGGTTTTTTCTTAAACTGAATGTGGCTTTGGTTTTTCTGGGCAGAGTTTACATACTCTGCTTTGGATAACGTATTCATTTTTCAGGAACTGTTCTTACATACCTCTCTATTGTTTTCTAGACCATTGGTGTTAAAATGATAGATTACAACTGTGGTTTTGCACAATTAATCAATCATATAGGATGGCAGCAACATGCAATCAGTGGAGAAGTCAGTGTCTGCATTTTTTAGTCTCAGAACATGCGGATAAAAATTGTGTTCAGTACATATCATGAGTCACAGATTCCAACAGTAATAAAACACCAATCTCTATACGTGTGTACTGTTGGAAGATTCCTAAAAAATTAACTATATAATTTACCGGAAGTATACAGCTGCAATTTAAGCTCATGGGGTTGCTTACATGGCAAGTTTTGTTGTGTTTATTTATACTTATTTGGGCCTCATAGTGCTCACAAAAATTTGCACTCCATATTTCCTGTAAAACAGCACACACCATTCATTGGTACTTCTGGGTATAGGAAGCCTGTGATTCACTTACCTTTGTCCCATGGTGCAGTGTCAGGTCGTAAAGTTGCATTAAGGGACCTTAGTCCTGTAAAAGCTTCCACCTGGAGCAAAGCTTTTCTTTTAGGTTTATGCTGGCAACCAGGGGTGTAATGGGGAAGGTGAAAAAAGGCAGGGAGAGTGGCATTTAAATCAAAACTAAAGTTTGGAAATAAAATATAGAGGAATAGTTTTGTTTTTTGACAAAAGAGACATCATAAAGTCAGAAAAAGTAGATTTGATTTTTGGTCTCTCTCCCTTCTACTGCATCAAGATGAAAACTTGCATGTGGGATGTGTGCATGCTTATAAAAGTTAACAGTCAGATCACATCCATTTCAGGTCTATGTCTAGTTGTACAAAATTAGTCTAATCATAAATTTTCTTACCAAGTTCCCCCATGAAGAGTTCATAGTTCTCCTGGCTTTTCAATTCATATGTTCCAGTGAAATTCATGGTTTCCTTGCTAGCCTAGTAGGGATATGGTAGAGGAGAGGGTTTGAAAAGAAGGATGAGATAATACACTGTGCCACTAAGGGTATTTAAATGTTTTTTTTTTATTGCCCCTCACCCCTCCCATCTAAAGCACCCTACAAATTCTCATTATCTAGTCTGTGCAGTTTAGGGAGTGGTACCTGCTAAACCAGAACAGATAGCCATAAATTACAGGTATAACCAAGCTTTCAAAAAAAATGGAAATTTCCTTTTTTACCGTGTTAATTCTCAAAGCTGGCCTTCTAAAAGAATGATAAGTGTAAAGTGAACATAAAAACATCCTTGCAGGGTGAAGTGGCATTTTCATACCCAAAAGTCTGTGGATATCCCTCAGTGTTGGTTTGTTCAGGTGTTTCTAGTAAAGAGTACTGTTAATAGTAATAAAACATTTTAGACAACTTTGCCCTTCTAATCTTGTGGCATTAGTTTGGGTAAGGCCTCTTTCTGAGTTTTTATATGGCAGTTCTGTGCAATAATTTATAGCAACCAACTAGAATCTATCCTGTTCTTTTCAATAGTAATTTTTTTATATAATTGCGAATATGGGGCACCCTGCAAAGTTTATACAATTTACATAATCTGACATGATTCCTAACTTTTGCCCAGTATGTATCTTTCTGAAGTTTCCATTCTGATAGATAAACGTCCAAGTTGTTTATTTCATAGTATTGTCAATGTTAGCTGGTTTTCCTCTAATGCTGGTTACATGTCACTGACTCCTTATATATGTGTAGTGTGGAGTCAGACTAAAATGAATCTAGAAGAGAAGATGTCACATTGTGGACCATGGTGTCACCTTTTCTTATGTAAATGGTGATATTAGATATACTTGTGATTTAATTTTAGTTTTGTATAGAGTAAAAGATGGATAAAACTCCTGTCATCTAATTTTTTATGTTATTGTCCCTTCACTTTCTTTCTCAGGGATTCAACAAGAGAAGATACTCCTCTTAGGAAGTTGCCTTGAATAGCTGTCCTCATTAGAAGATTTCCTTTCTTTACCTGTTATGGTACAACTGTACAATTTTGGGATCCCCATCACTTTCTGTCATGATTCAAATGGTTGACAAATGGAATGGGTTATACCAAGACAAATGGAACGGGTTATTATACCTAGTAGGGACACAGACAGCGATATAAGGGGTTCTTGTATATATGTAAGGGGTAAGTGTGTATTTTAAAAACAGCTGGTTTATCTGCCAAAAGAATATGTATTAATGTCACCTAATGTTATCTTGCCAGGTAAGACAGGAGATCTGATTTTTCTCTGCTTCAGTTCAATAAAACTTACCACTTCTCTTCACTACTACCCTATGACTGGAAAGTGAAAATAGAGGCAGCAAATTGATGAACTCATCTTTTTTCACTCGGCTATCTGTTCCTATGGTTATGCTCCTTGCACTGCAGTGCAACTAATTGGCTCCTTGTGCTGCCTCTTCATATCCCTGCCTAAGCTCTGCCACAAATGGACTTCAAGTGGATGATACCAGGTCAAATCTACCCTGCCTGCATTTAAAACAATAAATAAATTTAAGGCCCAATCGATTATCACACAGCAGAATTATTATGTGTTTTTCTATATGTCTAAAATTGATCTTTATATATATTTAAATCCATTATCCATACTCTCATGTCATCCATAACATACTCTCCATTATCCATACTCTCATACACTAATGTTCCACTAACTGCCACTTGTGCTGTAAATCTGGACTCTCCCACCAATCATTTAGTATTTAGAGCAGACTTTCCAAACATTTTTCCCTTGGGAAAACCTTAAAATAATGTTCAGGTAACAACTTTAGGGAACCACGGATATATTACTATATTCACAATTCACATTAAATTAGCATGGTGGTGACTGGGAACAATGCCTCTCACATTGTTGGACATTGGGAAGAATGTCACTATTACAGATAGCCAAAAAGTTCATTGGAATCACTTAAACTGACCTGAGAGGCAAAAAGTGCTTATTACACAAGGAACCCCTGACAACCCCTGGAGCAGCCAGTGATTTAGACATTTCTAAAACAAATTAGTAACTAATGTGGGAGATAAGCACTGCAAAGGGGGTATATTCAATTTCAGATTGATTAACAATTAAAGTCATCATTTCAACATAATTACAGGGCTTTTTCCCTCTCGATGGATCAAAGTCATCAGAGCATGACATAAAACGAAAATTTTAGTGTCCTGGGAGACCTCCTGGGCCACCGGGCCTGGATCCCAATTGAAGAGCTGTAATTCTGCAGCACAATGTATATACAGCCTTATCCAGACCCAATATTCTCTTTAACAGGTAAACCTCAGGAAACACATTGAGATAACCTCCAAAATTGTCCTGACAATTCTCACTTGCTACACTAAACAGATACTGAATCAACAATTATTTCATTAGCTGCTATGTATTGCTATGACATATTTTCTTCCACCAAGCTAATGATTATTTTCCATAATCACAAATAATATATTATAATAGTATAATAATAGTAATTAGTAAAAAACAAAACAGGACAAGAATTCTAATGAAAACTTTTTAAAATTTTATTCTTTAAAAAACAAGACAATCCTTCTTATGACAGTCTTTTACTGACTCTCTTGAAAACAACTCCACCGGCTTGTGATGTCTAGAATTAAAAAAAAGACAAGGTGAATAAAATGTGATTCAACAGCAGTTCAAGCAAAAAGGACGCATTGGCATTTGCCTAGGGTAATAGAAGTCATCAATTTACATCTTTGGTTCATTAATAAAATGCTAATTAATTTTCAGTTGGAAAGGCCCCCCAAATTTCCTGTACTTCTAGGACCCATAGCAGTCACTTTAAGTTTAGTCAATAGTTGCCAAAGTAGTAGTAAGCATAACACAGACACCTATGGACAGATCATTCCAGGCTATTGATTGCTATGGGTTACTGCACTTTGCATTACTAGGCATATCCAAAGAATGCTAAACCCAATAAAATGGAGGCTTACCTCCACCAGTTTTCCTCCAACAATCTCGGATGAGTGTTTGTATTTTCCAAAGTCTACAACAATTTTGCTGCCATCCCAGTTGACTGTGGCCTGTTAAAATTACATAGAATTACATGTAAAAGATTCTTAGGAAGTAATATATAAGTTTAGAAGTTATTTTCAGTTATAAAAAGCTTATACATTTAGATATTTAGTGAATACTAACATAAGTCATTGCCATCTAAGTTACTCTCTAATTTAAAGTTGTCAAAATTGAACTTTGCATTTTAGTCAATTCACCAAACTAATTTAAAACTTTCCAAACATTTACATTTCTCTTGCTGTCCTGCTTGCACACATGACAACGAGCATGCTCCCTGCATAATTTAAAATATTTACTTACTTTAAACTTTTTGCCGCTCATGGTCTCCATTTCAGATTCCTTCCCAATGGAAAACTGGTTTGTCATGGTGTGGCCTGGATAGACCTGAGACCAGGTGAAGTCATTACCGTTTTGTACAACTTCTGTGGTGAATACGAAATCCTTTCCTTTCTGGATTGTTTCTGCTGGAATTCCTGCAATAGAAGTACACATTTTATTATTAGAATTATCACCATCACCATTCATGCACAGACATCATCAATTGTGTTTAGTTTGGTAAATCAAACACAAGCAGGTGTCAAGCAAAGATCAATGTACACCAGAAAACAAGCAATCAGAATTTCTTTTTTATACATTTTTTGACTGATCATTGAGAAAGATCTTGATTTGTGACTTTTGGTTTACTTATCAAGCAAGCCAGGGTTTTTCCTAAACCGGCATGGCAATGGTTTTTCTGGGAAGAATTTTTGACATTTTTAAGCACTGTTCTAACATGATCTATGATGCATTACATTTAAAAACATTTAAATAGGCACCGGACTGAAACTTCCTAATCCAGGGGTCGGCAAACTTTTATGGCCACTAGGCCATTTCAGGGGTGGGCGGGAACATACTAGGCCAGACTCTGAGTCCCACCCTAATGACTCCACCCACCACCAGGGAACACCCCCTGAAGTGAAATCCCTCTCCTTCGTATGTATTGTGGAGGAGAGGGATTTCCCTTCAGGGAGCGTTCCCTATTTACCGCAGCGGCGGAAGTATCAACGCTGGCCAGGATAAACCGATCCGCCGGCAACCGCTCCCAAGCCGCAGGTTTGTCAGGAGTTTGCCGACCCCTGCCCTAATTAGATCTGGTCATATTCTGTGCAAATATGCATGAAGATAATTGTGATGAAAATATAAGCTAAAATACAACTCAGAGTACTGGAGTGAGAGCTAGAAAGAACAATTCCACTAAAAAGGATGTCAATTATATTTACATGTGAAAATAAATCACTAATCATAACATACAACACCATAGCCATAGCACCATAAAAAAGGGGGAAATCTTCAATTGATTGTCATCTATCTGAAGCAGACCCTTTTTGACAAATAATAACAACCTTTAAATAAAAAAATCCATTAAGCACCTCCCTACTGATATAAATGACCTCTCTACTGATTACTATACCATTGGTTTTAAAATGATAGATTACAACTGTGGTTTTGCACATTTGGCAGCAACATGCAATTAGTGGAAAAGTCAGTGTCTGCTTTTTTAGTTTTAAGTAAAATTAGTTGTAAGTGATATTTAGTCACATGGATCATGTAACTGCATATTGCCTAATAATTGTATTATGGACCTCACGTAATCACTAGACTGGTCAAGTCCCAGCCTTCAACAGAAAAGAAACACCAAACTTTATATTAGTAAACTGCTGTAAAACATAAAAAATGAATATAAATTGTACCAGAAATATACAGCTGCACTATAACCTCATTTTATTTTATGGCTTGTTTACACTGCCTGGTAATATATATTTAATTGGTCCTCATAGTGCCTTAACACACAAATTTCCAATTTTATCAACAGGTTCACTGGTAAAGCAGCACAAACCAATCCTGGGTACTTCTGGGTATGGGTAGCCTGCGATTCACTTACCCTTCTGCCTGTTCTGTCTGAACAGTCACTTGTCAGGCCCTATGGTTTGTAAAATCTTCTACCTGGAGCATACACAAACTTTTTCCTTAATCTATCTGTTGCCAAACAGGGGTAATGGGGAAGGTGAAGAAAAGTAGAGTAGAGGTTGGTAGAGTTTTTTGGGCATTAGAGACATGCACAATCTCTGCTGACAAAAATCTCTTTATATCATACCTAACAATGTTTTATTTTCTGTACACTGCATGTTGCACATGTAGTGTCAAGGTTGATGTCCTGTGTCCATGTTCATAGATAAGAGCATCAACTGTGGCCTAATGGCCATATAGGTCGGTGAAGGACCCAGAGAATGCAATGAAATGGATGCGACTAAGAACATTGATCAGACATTGCAATATAGAATAGGGAAAGCAATATAGGTGCACAGATTTGCAAATAATGGCCAAAACCACATCCACCACCTTGGAATAACTTTTTGCTTTTGGTTTGCCTTGCATGGGCATAGTGCAGAAACACAGAACAAACAGAAAAGGAGTCCAAGCATATATTTTCTTACCAATAACCTGCATGAAGGCTTCATAGTTCTCCTGGCTTTCCACCTCATATTTTCCAGTGAAACTCATGTTGTCTCAGCTAGTCTATTAGGACTATGGAAGAGGAGAAGATGTGAAGACAGGGATGATATGTTACATTGAGCTACCATGGTTATTTATATGGTTTTGTCCCCTCACCCCTCCCATGCCAAGCACCCAGCAAATCCTTATTGTTCAGTCTGTCCAATCTAGATAGAGATACCTGCTGACTAACCTGTACCGGTGTTATTGAACTGTAGATAAACTAAGCATTTATTGCCCTGAATTACAAGTATAATCCAGCTACTCGGGAACAATGAACATTTCCTTTTTACTGTAGTATTTCTCAAGGCTGGTGTTCTAAAAGAGTGCAAAGGATCATTTAATTTACCCATGCAGGGTTAATGTCACAGGTTCATAGCCAAAAGCCTGTGGAAGGGTACTGAAAATGGAACAAAGACAGGCCCAGGCCAGTTTTTAATTGCCAGCTTTATGCAAAAACCTATATAAATATCAGAATCTATCTTGTTCTGATTGAATGGTGTTGTATAATCTTATATATATCAAAATCTTCTCTTAAACAATCATCATCAATACAGCTGTTACAATAAAATATTTCCTTTATTTGTTTCCTGAAATGATTTTGGACAATTCTGGAAGTGCCAAGACACTGGCAGAGGCTACAGCATTGGAATGGAGAGAAGGACAGATGGGTTTTCAAAGAATGAGCACAGTACCACTTTTATTGCAGGCAGCTTTCCTTTAGGAATTATTTGCCTCCTAATAGTTACTGTATATTAATCATTGAATAAGACTGATAACGTCTAGCAGTTGGCAAGGGACACTTACTGTTTACTACAGTTCTTAGATACTTCAGCAGGTAGCCAGCAATTTTTTTTTAGGGAAATGTTATAAATGACAACCTGTTGATTGTATGAGATCACGCTTTATTAATAGAAAGTAGAAAGACCCACAGCATTAAGAGCAGGGCCTCATGACAGGGGTGTAAGGGGCTGCCCAGGGAAAGGAGTGAGGGGGGGCAGGAGTTATAAGCGAAGGTGTTGGATTGGGGGAATTTGAAAGATGCGGGGGGAGGAGAAGAAAAATGAGAGGATGGATAATAAAAGGGGTGGAGATATTATATAGATAAAAGGGGGCTGTGTCGGAGGTCGTCACAGTTTTACAAGAAGAAAATTGGGGGGTTGATGCAGCAGGATTAATGGAGTCTTTTGACGCATTAATGAGTCAGCTTAGGGTGGCGGCGGCTTCACATGGTGAAGCCTGGCTGCATGCTAGGGTCGCAGAGGCAGTGGGGGGCGCAGCAGGGGGTCCCTCACAAGTTAGGTTAGAAGAGTTACGGCCACGGAGGAGTAGGCCTCCGGTGCGCTTGAGTCCTGAAACCTTTACCCGTACTCAGCGCCATGCTGGGAGCCCCTCCAGGGACCCTCCTGACAGGGCGGCCGGGCGCTCAAGAACAGGGAGGAATCCCCTTCACAGGCGGAGTGCGGGCAGGGGTGCTGCGGCTGTCAGGGAGCGCAGCCCCCTGTTAAAAGACAAAGAGGCCTCAATGGTGGAGGCCTCGCTGAGGGCTGGGACCTCCGGCGGTGTGAGGTCCCAGTTGAAAACGGGCGGCAAGGGGGCTGCGGGCGCCAGGGGCCGCAGCCCTCGTTTAAGGTCAGGTGCGGCCTTGTCAGGGGAGGCCGCACCTGAAGCCGGGGCCTCGCGTTCTGCGAGGTCCCGGCAAGCAGTGTCTGGGAAAGGGGCTGCGGCTGTCAGGGAGTGCAGCGCCCGTTCGCCCGGGTTGCCGGATTGGCGGTGGAGGGCCTCGCTGGAAGCCGGGGCCTCGCGTACTGCGGTGGCCCGGCGGAAGGTGAAGGCGGCCGGTCCGGTCGGGGATGCGGCCTGGGAGGATCGATTACCTGGTGGTCCGGAGGATCGCGCACCTGGTGGTCCGGAGGTGGGCGAACGGCTTCCTGGCTGGCGAGAGTCCTGGTCTGCGGTGAGAAGAAAGAAGATGGCGTCCATCGATGCTCCTCGTGGTGGGAAGGAAACCGGGCCGCGTCGTGGGAGTCCCCCGGAAGTGACGCAGGACCCCTGGACGCAGGGCGGTAAGGTAGGACCATTGGGGGTCCGCTGGGGGGATGGGGGATGCTACTTGATTGGGGATGCTGCTAGGGGGGAGGTTTATGTGTGTTTTGAAGGTCCGTTGGGGGTTCATTTGAAAGAGGAAGTGCGAGAGAAAATCTTAAAGGGGGAATATGTTGATATTTTTTTTGGGGGGGGGGGGCGGAAGGATGAGAGTGAGCAGAGGAGACATAGGATGATCCCACATACGTTTCTTAATTGGCTACAGGCATTCAGTATTTTGGCAGGGGTGATTAGCGAAAAACAGCCGGATCAATGTGCGGCGTTGTTCTGCTATCTGGATACAGTTCGGGAGGCGTACAGACAATATGGGGCGGTGTGTTGGTTGCGCTATGACGAGCAGTTTCGTCAGCGGAAGGCGGTGAGACCATCTTTGAGATGGGATCATAAGGATATAGGTTTATGGATAAGGCTGATGGCCGGGGGGCGGCAAACGGGGGGAGGACAGCTTTTTCCTGGACCTAGTACCCAGGTGGGGGGAGGGCAGACGGGAAACAAGAAAAAAAGGGGTATGTTGGTTGTATAATGAAGGGGTGTGCAAATTTGGGGGGAGTTGTCGATTTCGCCATGAATGCTCAGGATGTGGGGGCAGCCATGGACAGGCAAGGTGTTTTAAACAAGGTTCCGGGAGAGGGGGGGAAGGTGCTGGAAAAGGGGGCGACGCCGGGGAAAGGTATGAAGGATGCTCCCCATTTTTAGATAAGCATCCCAATAGAGCAGCGGCCAAAGTCTTGGAGGACGGTTTTAGGGAGGGCTTCTGGATTCCCAGGGCGGTGGTGGGCACGGCGAGGGAACCAAGGAATTTGACTTCGGCGCTGCGATTTCCAGAGGTGGTTAAAGAAAAATTGGACAAAGAGGTGAATTTAGGTAGGATGAGTGGCCCCTTTCCTTGCCTGCCACTGGAGGGGTTGGTGGTTTCTCTTTTGGGATTGGTCCCCAAAAAAGAGGTCGGGAAATTCAGGATGATACATCATTTATCGTTCCCTCGGGGGGGTTCGGTCAATGATGGTATTGATCCGGCGGCCTGTACAGTAGCTTACATGTCTTTTGTTATGGCAATTAAATGGGTGCAGAGGTATGGGCCGGGTGCGTTGTTAGCGAAAGCAGATATTGAGGCCGCTATTTGGCTCCTACCGGTACACCCTGATTGCGTGAGATTGCTGGGATGTAAATGGGAGGGGGAAAATTATGTGGACAGATGTCTCCCTAAGGGTTGCTCAATTTCTTGCGCGCTTTTTGAACAGTTCAGTACTTTTTTAGAGTGGGTGGTTTGTTTTGTGGCAGAGGTAGATTCGGTCATTCCTTAGAGGGAGGGAGGATGTTACTAAGGCCTTTATTGTTAGGCAAGCGCTGAAGGGGTATCGGAGGGGTAAGAAAGTGCAGGATAGCAGGAGGCCTGTGACTTTTGATTTGTTACAGGGTTTGTTGGGGGGTTTGGGGGCAATTTGTTTCGGGAAATATGAGGCCTTGTTGTTTAGGGCTGCTTTTGTGACGGCATTTTTTGGGGCAATGAGAGTTGGGGAATTGGTGAGTCCGGCGAGGGATAGGCCCGGGGCGATTTTGGTGGACGATGTGGTGGTACATGCGGATAAGGTAAGTTTGAAGATTACTCGGTCAAAAACGGACCAATTGGGCAAGGGTTTTCAGGTGCATCTGTTTGCTTTGCGGGGTTCCAGGGTTTTTCCGGTTAGAGTTAGAGTTATTACACTGTTATTTATATAGTTATTTATATTTATTCATGTTTCAGGGTAATGTGTTAATATTAATGTTATGTTTAGTTATTTATGTTATTTAAGGTTCATTAATGTTATGTATGTCTAAAGTTATTTATTTATGGTTATTTATGCAAAGTTATGTTAATTGGTTATTTAAATAAACGGCTACTTGCCAGCCAATTTTAAGTCCAAAAAGAGTGTGGTGTTTTATGTAAGAAGGGGGTTAGAGGAGGAGGTTGGCAAGCGGAGGTGGGGAAGGGGAAAAGTAATTGGTTAAAGGATGGTAAAATATAAAGGGGGGGAGAGGGAGTGGAGCCTGGGCAAGGGAACCACACTACCCTTGTCATGCTATTAACATATTATTATTAATATTTTTATAATAAACAGGATTTATATAGCACTAACATATTACGCAGCACTGTACATTAAATAGGGGTTGCAAATGACGACCTGTACGAATACAGACTGTGACATAGAAGGAGAGGACCCGGCCCCGAACAGCTTACAATCTAGAAGATGGGGGAAGTTACACACAATAGCAGGGGAGATATGTAGTGGTGAGAAGTATGGACGGTTTCAAAAGACAGAAGAAGATTGTTAGGCAAGTTTGAAAAAGTTTTGATTGCTCTTGAGGGTTTTGAGTGCTCTTTTAAATGAGCAGAAATTAGGGGCAAGCCTAATAGGATAAGGAAGACCATTCCAGAGAGTTACCCCTCTGTATTACCTAATTATATAGCTCCAACATATTAGGAATCACCTTACAAAGCTCATAGGCTTCCTTTGATTTATATTCATTATTTATATACACTCTCTGGCCAAAGTATTGTTTTGATAAGCTGATACAATGGTCACAACATATATTTCTGTCCAGAGTTGCATTAATTTTTCACAATAACCTTGTAGTGATGATGGGAAAGTTGGAGCACTGCAAAAGGCTTCTCTAAGGTCTTGACACCATGGTAGCCACTGAAGGTATAAATCATCTTTCATGCTCTATGCTCTATGAATCACTCTATAGTTTGGTAACAATGAACTTGGAATCTTTGAATATGCCAGTACCACCAGAGAAAAAAAAATCCATTGATGGAAAACATTGATCATTCAATAAAATTAGGTAGTTAGCAGACCTCTTTGAGAACAGAAATGTAAGACCCTGTGCTAGTGCTCACCAGATGCCAGTCCCCCAATCTATCGCTACTCTTCACCTTTAGCAAGCCCCCCGGCTTAGCCTAAGGAAGCTAGTTATGTCATCCCAGAACACAGTTGCCCCTAGGATTTCAGTGCACAAAGGATGGTGTCTGGGGAAGGACCGACAGAGGACCAGGAGCCCACAGATAATGCTGTACAGGAGTATCCAGCAGAGTAAGTCGAGAAAACAGAGCCAGAGGTCAGATACAGGTAAACAGTCCAACAGACTAGGTATTCAAGGGTAAAAGCAAAGCAGAGTTGGGGTCACAAGCAAAGGTGGTTACAGGCAGCATAAAATAATCCAACAAACCCACAAGCAGCAGGTCAGCTAAATTTACTGCTACAATAGGCAAATAGTGACTGTTAACAGAAAGGCTATAATGTCATATCAACCAATTACAGGCCAGGGACTAATCTGCTCCTAAAATCCCCTTCAGCTGCTCACAGCCTTACATTGTGTTCCGGGGATGCCGAGAAGGTACACCTCAGGCTGCATAGCTAAAGGGAAGCAGGAGATGCTGACAGCTGCTAAGTAGGGGGCGGATAACTAATTCCCTGATTTCCTTGCTGCAAGTGGCACTACCAGACAGAATAAACAGGGATTGGTACTGCGGTGCCACACAGCTTGGTGCCACTGATAAGCATCTTTTAACAATAACATTGCTGAACCTAGACCTGACTAACTTACACAACCCCAGATCATACCACTGCCTCAACAGGTTTGGGGATTTTTGAATCAAACAGTGGGCCTGATTCATTAAAGCTCTCCAAGGCTGGAGAGGATACACTCATCAGTGAAGCTAGATGATCCAGCAAACCTGGAATGGATCTGGTCCAGGACTGAAAATATTTGCTAACAAATAGAAAATGACAATTCCTGGTTTGCTGGATCACCCAGTTTCACTGATGAAAGTGTATCCTCTCCAGCCTTGTAAAGCTTTAATAAATCAGGCCCAGTGTATTTCCTAAATAATGCACAGTAGTTTACAGAGTACATAATCCCTTCCCATTAATTCCTGTCCCCTACAGGAGTTCTAACATTTTTACCACATGGACACAGTTACTAAATAGAAGCCAAGGAACCTAGAACATACCACCTACAGTATCTATGATTAATTGTGCATCAAATACATATTAGTCAGTATGATGGTTTTGTGGTATAGAATTCTTACACAATTTAGCTGCATGCTTCACCTATTGTTCTACTTCCTATATTTAAAAAAATAAATATGTTTTATTGCACATACAAGGGAGTGCTGAGAAGTTTTTGGCTTTGCCCCTTCCAGATGAAATAGAAAAATGAGTGTGGGGGCATATGACAGCCTAATGTCTTAGTATGTAACTGTGCAAATATCAGGTCTTTGCAATTCCTAAAAATGTTTTTTCTTTCATTGAGATGGAAAGGCACAAGCAAGTTTCATGTCGTTGGAGTTACGGGCCATCATGAAGTTTTTGTTTCTCCAGGGAAAGTCAGCAAAGGACATTCACACTGAGATGTCACAAACACTGGGGGAGAAGTGTCCTTCCTACAGCACTGTCAAAACCTGGATATCTCGTTTCAAGATTGGGCATTTCACCGTTGAAGATAAGCCCCGCAGTCGGCGCCCCTCAACCTCAACTGACCCGGCAACCTGCGATGCTGTCCATTAGCAGGTTATTGAGGACAGGGGAATATCCGCAAAAAATATAGTCCAGATACTTGACATATCATACTTGACGGGAGGGTGTTGGGTTTTTTATCACCACTATCCTAGACATGCGCAAACTTTCAGCGAAGTGGGTGCCAAAATGTTTGAACAGTGAACAGAAGAAGGAACGAGTTGAAGCATCCATTTTGAAGCTGCAAAGGACTTTTTGGCTAGGTTAGTGACTGAGGATGAAAACTGGCTCCACATCTATGATCCTGAAACCAAGGAACAGTCAAAGGAATGGCGTCACAGCGGGTCCCCGCAGCCGAAGAAGTTCCGAACCCAGAAATCGGTCAAAAAAGTCATGGCATCCAATTTCTGGGACAAAAACGGTAAAAAAGGGATCCTTTTTTTGCAGGACAATGCACCTGCGCAAACATCCAACCTTGTGGCTGCCAAATTTAACACCCTGGGTTTCCAATTGGTCCACCGTCACCCCTACTCACCTGACCTGGCCCCATCAGACCATTATCTGTTCCTGAATTTGAAGAAACAACTGAAGGGGCAACCTTTTGAGGACATTTCTGATGTCAAAGATGCTGCTGAGAGCTGGTTTGCGGCCCAACCAAAGGACTTTTATTTGAACCGTCTAGAAAATACGCTGTACCAAGTGCATTAGTCTTGGGGCGGAATATGTTGAGTAAATGTGTTATTTCATAACTCTGGCTCTCTTCTTTATAGGCAAAGCCAGGAACTTCTCAGCACTCCCTGGTATAGTCTATTTGGATGCCAATAAACCTCTTTTCTTTTGGCTTTGGTAACCGAAACCACTTTGATTAATTTGATTATCTGAATTTTTTTTTAGAATTGGGAGTAGGCAAAGAACATTTGGGAATGGTTATAGAACACAACTAATATTAACAGAGTGTGCTCAATTATTAATAATTATGGTATGTTTAATACAGGTTAGACACTCCTTGGTTAAATAAAACAGGTCATCAAAAGATTAGTTTTGATAATCATCAGAAACCACAGCAAACTTTTCTAACTTTCTGTTTTCAGTTTTTCCCTAATACATACAGTTCCTGAGTTATGAGTACTAGCATAGTTAACATTTTACGTGCATGTATTTTGTACTAAAACGTAAGCACCATTGAAGTGAATGTTAATACATCTTCATTGTGAAGTAAAATAAGGCACACTGTGGTATAAATCTACTGAACAGTGTCAGTCAGGTATGTCAGAGTATGATTTTCTTGTGTACTCTTTGGATTGTCGTGGCTAAGCATCCAGCAGTAGTCAGCCATCATACTTTTATTCCAAAAACCTTGGTAGCGGTGCTCCATTAACTGAATGTCCTGCTGAAAACATTCTCCTTGCTCGCCACACACCATACCAAGTTTTTCAGGAAGGATTCTAGATGTGAGTGCAAGAAATGTATTTTTAATGACATGCAACAACCCAGTTTCTGGTATGAATCAACCAGATTGTGAACTCCTTCCTTGTATGCAGGAGACTTATGGTTGCCCAGGAAATTTTCACACAGCCACTTGAATGCATCCCAAGCTTCTAGCTCAGCTGCTGGGAGAGATTGTTTGAAAACATCATCCTGCAAAACAGACTTGATCTGTGGCCCTAAAAAAATCCCTTCCTTCATTTTTGCAGTGGAAACTATGTTTGGAAACTTCTCAACAAGGTACTGAAAACCCATGGGGTTTTATTTACCCATGGCCTTTACAACTGGCTGCAACTCCAGCCCAATCCTCATCACCTTCTACGGAAGCAAGTCCATCATGTGGCAGTACCAGACTGGCAATGAATCATCATGGGGAACAGGCCTAGTTGCATAATTGAGATGATTAGATGATCTTGTGGTTCTCTCCACACCATCGGGATAGCAAATGGCATTGCTGCTTTACGCCAATTTAGCCAGTCACACAGTCCATTTGGAACAACTGTAACAGATGACATGTGGAGCCCAAGATTTATCCTGGTCACCAAGTGGACAGCCGAAATATAATTTGTACATCTTTTTAAGTTCTGTGATATTTTGGCGACATTGTGCTTTCGTCGTGAATAAACCACACACATGACAGAAACTGTCTGAATCATTATGGCAATTTCTAGACATGATGGCAAATCAAAACGATCGCAGTTAGTAGTTAGTTAGTAATAATATTAGGCTATTTAAAATTATATCTGATGAAAATGACATGTTGACCTGTGTAAATATTGTTTCAAGAGAATATAATTTTTATAATATGTAAATTCAATAAATAGTGATAACATTTCATTACTTTACATTATTTGCTAATTCTCAGCTGAATTTATCAAGTGAATGATATGTTATTCTACATTCTTGCTTCTTTAAATACTTTTACTGTCAGGCTAGTAATGAATAACTGTCAGTACAGAGATGTGTAGAGATTTTGATGACGTTGGAGGCTGTGCTTTGGGGCATATAGGTGCACTTCTGAGGCTTTTTATATTTGTGCATGCATTTGATCGTTATTTGTGTGTTGCTAAAAAAAATTTAGACAGGTTCATTTTTAGTGCAAAAACAAGTCAGCAAAAAAAAAAAAAAGAAAAAAAAACTTCCAAACAAAAACTCAGCATTTTAAATTTATAAATATTAATTTGCATATCAGTTGTGATAAGTGGTTATTTGAGTTACTATGGCTTTTCTGTTAGCTTGGATCAGTCTGGCCTGTGACTTCTGACAACAACAAGGAATTTTGGCTCAGAGAACTTCCCCTCATGAGATATTTTTTTTTGTTTTGGACCATTTTCTGTGAACTATAGAAATGGTTGTGTGTGAAAATCCCAGAAAATCCACAGAACTACTGAGACCAGACCACTTTGCACCAACACCCATGCCTTATTCAAATCACTTAAATCTCCCTAACTTTTCCCTAAATTGACGCACAACTTGAATTTTAGCAGGGCATCTTGACAATGCCCCTGATTCATCAAGCAGAATCGGATTATCGGTCGCGCATTCGTATTAGCGATCCGGAATCGTACACGGTCGCGCTATTCAGCAACGGACCGCGGTAATCCGCGATCGATGGCCGCGCGTACGTTCGCGCTTCCAGCGAGCGCGGATTTCATTGATGAATCAGGGGCAATGACTACATGTGCATTGTATGCTGAGTTGAGTTGCTGCCATGTGAACTGTTGATTAGATATTTGTGTTACCAAACAGTTGAACAGATGTACCTATTTAAGTGGCTGGTAAGTGTGTATGAATATATATATATATACGCTCTGAGCACAAAGAAGCCAAAAATGTAAAAAAAAACACTATATGTTCTATTTTATTACATCTAGAGAAGAATTCAGACTACTCTATCACACATAATACACATACAATCTGGCGATATCTTCCAGGGGATTAGTGTGTGATTCTTCCAATTTGGTATATAACGCCACAGTCCCATGCTGTCTTTATTGCTGTACAATTACAGTTCTCCGCATCTTAGTTCATGAACTCATAAAACAAAGTGAATGACCCTTCACACACTAGCCTGGAACAGCTGTAAAGGGTTCCCGTTCTTAGCCATCTTCTTGAAGGCCAAACTGCTGCAAAGTTTATAATACTGCCATAAATATTATAATTATACTAGGACTGATGTTATTTTTTATGAGATCTTCCTTTCACACAGGGGTGTGTATTCCTGGCAATGAAAGGTAAAATTCAAGATATATTATGAGAAAAAAGAAATGAAATATATGGAAAAGTTCCATTACAAGTACAGTCACTGAGGTTTACAACAAGTGAATGGGTTAGTTGCAGGAAGAAAAGTGGACAAACAGCTGAAAACAAAGCAAGATCATTTCAACTTTTTAATTATTATGTTGCCATTGTTAAGTAATGAAATGATTTTTCTGGTAGCGTTTAGGGGTCATTTACACCGGGATTTCTGGGCAGCATTTTGGAGTGCATCAATATTCTGATTATCTGTTAATCTACCAGACAATGAGAATGAGCAAGTGGCTGATAGGAAAGAGGACCTTCCAAATACATGGAAGGTTTTAAACTTTTCAAAAATGCAAAAACACTGCAGTGCATTAGAACAAAGCAAACCAGCACTGGCATCCAAATTATTCAAAATGATCATAACACTTAATGTGTATGTTGAGTGCACTTTTTTTAGCTTTTGAATGGCATTACCGTTGGAGATAGTTCCTTTTTCTTTTTTTTTTTTTTTGACATTCTTTATTTTGTTTCAATTAAGTTGACATTCTTTATTTAAAATTTTTCAAAAAAATATAACAATAAACATGGAACTGAAACAGAGACAAGTATACGTTACATAAATGTACATAGCAAGTGAGAGTCCATATAGTCAATAGTCCAACTCAAAGGGACAAATAAAAAAGAAACAAAGTCACAATGTCCAACATTTGAAAAATCCAATCAGCATTGAACCTGTGTGGAAGAGAAAAACGTGCATGCCTCCTATTTGAAAAACATGACATGTCTGACATACCCCAGATAGTGTTAAGTTCTTTTGTAATACTCCTGGCACTAACCGTGAGGTCCTCCATAACCATAATGCCATAATACTGTATTTTAGGCAGCTATAAACTTATCGTCAGTTGTGTGGTGGACCTCCATTAAAGAGGAATACAGGAATTTGCAGCCAGAATGAGGTGTCTAATAATGAAACCTTTATAAGCCTTCTCTTACATATTATTATGGTGCAACAAAAAGACCCTGGGTCTTCAGGAATATGCTGCACGGTCACCTTTCGAATAAGGGTGATTACTTGATCCCAAAAAAGGCGTAGTTTGGGGCAGAACCAAAAGATATGAATCACAGTACCCCTATCTTTCCCACACCGCCAGCATATATCAGGAATGGAGATGAAGAAACTGTGTAACTTTACCGGAGTCCTATGGAAATGTTTCTTCTTTCAGAGGACTGAATATAAGTAAAAACTGATCTGATCCTTACCAAGCCTTTCCTAAACATTTATTTAGAATTGACCACAGCAATATAAATCATTGAATTATTTTTAATACGCATCTGCCATTGAATAGTTCTCTGTTGCTTAGGACTAGTCCCCCTGAAGTGCCTTTGTTCTATCTGCTTACCTCCACTAGATAACTCAAAGGTCAGGAGGAAAAACTAGAGCTGCAAGGGACCCAGGAGTCTGACAACTCTTTGCTGGCTACTTCTGAGTAGAGCAACATTTAACAATGCAAAGGGCAGAATAGTTAAATATTCAGGCTTATTATGACAAATATGCTGAAATAGTTTATTATTGTGTCAGGGTCTCTTTAATACCGGCTAATAAAATGGGGAACAGCAGATTAATGCAGCACGTAAGTATGTTACAGCTGCTAATACAATATCACATCTTCTTCTAAAACCCCAAAATAGCAGCACTCTGTAAATAGGGTTACCACCTTTGTTAGAAAAAAAAATACCATCTTTATCAATACCATTTTCAACAAGCCGGATTTTTACCAGGCAGCAACTCTGTGTGCAGAAGAGTTTAGGTTTTTGTTAACCATGTGGCTGCTTCTCTGCTGACAAGATTTTTAATACATTTTACATTTATTTTAAGCTCAACTGACATCTGAAATAGTTTTATCAGAGCCTGCAAGCTGGAGTCACCATCACTGACTAACAAGTTGTGACAACAACAACTAGCTGATCGTAGTAGCATGAAATGGCATACATGAATGGTGTCAGAAAAACAGTGTAGCACCTATCACACTTACACATCACATTGACATGTGTGAAATGTTATCATCCGTGAAATACGCTGAAGTGATACAGTGTGATTTACAGATGACAAGAAATTGGGCTACTAAGTTTAGGTGAAAGTTTGGTCTGCATTGTATTTTAAATTGCACACACCTCTTAAGAGCTAATAATAAGTGGAAAGGTAAGATCTATCTATCTCTCTAACCGTCTACCTATCTATCTATCTATCTATCTATCTATCTATCTATCTATTTATCTATACATCTATCTATCTATCTATCTACCTATCTATCTATCTACCTATCTATCTATCTATCTATCTATCTATCTATCTGTCTGTCTGTCTGTCTGTCTGTTTGTCCGTCCGTCCGTCCGTCCGTCCGTCCGTCCGTCCGTCCGTCCGTCCATCCATCTATCTATCTACTTCCCTTTATATTACCTGGCCTGCCAAGTAACAAGGCATTGGGCAGATATTTTCCCAGCAGTGCATTGGAATGACTCTGGTGCAGGGACAAGAGACCCTGATATGAGAAAAAGTACATGTGGAGTTATTCTGTTTAGTTACCTACAAATATAATTGGCCTTCCTTTTGGACAGCACTGTCATCAAGAGATTACAATATATAGAGGTCAAAACATTTTAAGAAAACTCTTTTACTGTGGTCATAGGGATCTTTTTTTTGAATTATTTTATTTTAGTGAGAAAACAAATAGCCAATAACAATACAGCATAAGAAAAAAATTACAGACAAAAGAAAATGGATAAACAAATATGAATTATATCAGTTTGCTCATAATTACAGAATTGAGGGTATTCATAGATATTTAACATTATACCGATAATTTCAAACAGTTTATGATATTTTCAGTACCTGCTATAAAGGGACTGGTGGGTCATTAGCTACCGGTAGACATACCATGAAGTTTAGTCAAATGTTTAAATAATGTGTTTTTTAGTTTACAAGGGTAATACGATTCCCAGACATCAAAAAATAAGTTGGCTTTCAGATCTTTGTTCATGGAAGCTTCCACCCAATCCATTTGAAAAATTTATCTCAAATTTGCTAAAAATAAGCCAACGGTAGGAGGCTCTACACTTATCTATATGTGCAGTATAGTTTTCTTGGCTACCAATGACAATATGGTCAGCAATTTGCCACAGCCCTTAGCTATCCAAATGTGTTGCTCAGTTAAAGCCCTGAATAAAGCCCATATCGGTGACATCAGGAGATAATGCACCAGGTGACGTAATGCAAATGCCACTATTGATCTCCAGAATCTTTTAATTAAGGGGCAACTCCAGAACATATGATACAAGTCCACCTCTGCTACACCACATTTTAAACATTTAGGGGACATAAGCTCCATGGTAAAATGTATCTGTCATTTCTCTATACATGGAGGAAACGATAGCTCTCTAAGCTCTGTGTTAGTCAGTTAGAGAATCAATTGGGGTTCTAGCTGAAAAAGAAGTACTTCATCTGCTCAAACCCATTTGTCTTTCCTCATAATTTATAATTGATTTGTATCTGGAATATACATCAGCTATCGCCCTTTTGCCAGAATTTGGAGTTGACTACATTAGCCCAGACTCTATCCAATAAATTTTTAAAAGTTGTAGAGTATAAGGGGGACATAGGACTCTTTTTAAAGAAAAATGTAAGAATCAAGTTGATTTACACCCCCTAGTATATTGAAAAGGTAATTTGTTTTTGATAGCGGTAAGGTATTTGTTTGCCATTATTTTAGAAAATTTACCTTTATATCGTGCCCTAAAGTTTTACCAGAAAGTACAAGGATATATTTCCAGTGTGCCAGAATTATTATCAAAACAAGTGTCCTTATTGGAAGATTTATTCTCAGTACCAGTTCTGGTGGCAACTCAAAATTATGAATTTATTATATTGATGATCAGGACAGTTATTTAGATCACCTAATCAAGAAAAATCCATGCTAGCATATTGAGAGATTGTGTATCTTTGTTTTTTTTATTGAAGATAACATTTCTTTAAATGTTGAAAATGGGGTACTTTTTTTTTTTATGAATATATATTTGTAATTCTGCTTTATTTCCTGTAGTTCAGTAAGGAGTAAAAAGAGTTTTATAAATACCTGAAACAACAAGAACCAACCAAAACAGTGATGAGGTTTTGTTCTGTTTTATACTGCCAGAAATGTTTATGTAAACCTTGCCAGTCCTGTAAATCAGTGCTTTTTTTAATGTTTTATAAATCCCCAATTTTCATGCATGCATTCATCACAAGCAGCTAGAAACATTGTAAATTTGCTTCAATCTGCAATCAATCAATCAAAAAAAGGTGGTGAATGAGATTCAATTTCTGAAAAACAGATGGGAAGATGAAATCCATTTTCTGATGGGTCTATTTGTAGACGTAAAGACTGTAATCAGACTCAAAGCTGCATTTCTTGCAGGTGGTCTTTTCTTGATTGCACTCACTGTAATGTTTACAATGAAATGACATTGAAGGAGTTCTGAATCTCTTCAGAGACAAGTGAAAACAATCCAAAGGGTTATGCCATAAAACTGCTAACATTTTAGGAAAGGGTCAGCTGCTGCCTCTAAAATTCTCTTTGATGAATGTTTGGGAGTTGATTGGGTGAAGAATAAACAACATGCAGCCAAATCATTAGAATATTGATGTTACTTTAATGGACCTGAACTAAAAGCTCTGAATGTCCTAGGTTCAATAAGGTCTAACTAAAACTTCAATTACTGTGATCATGCTCCTGCTTGTGATACTTCTAGATGCACCTCCAATAACAAGTTGTGGGCAGGAAAGGTGTGAACAGATGGTAAATCAGATATGGGCAGGTACAGTAATCAAGTGTCAGGTAGATATGGTAAACAAGAGGTAGAAAGGTACAGCAAACAATGTTTGGGCAAGTATAGTAAACATGTGGTAGGCAAGTATGGTAAAAAAGTGAGGGGCAAGCAAGGTAAAATTGGAATATGGGTGCAGAAAATAAACAATAAAACGATGATATGGGCATACACCCTAAACTGAGATGAGTGAAATGCACCCTACAATCAGTAAGTAGCCCAACAGACTTATAGGTGTCTGCTATTTTTTCTTACCTATCATATCATTAGTTTACTTTCATGGGAGAGACAGTACTCTATAGGAAGCTACTCACATATCCCATCACATTCTTTGTAGCTGAGGAACATTTAAAACCCCCACCAATGCCAATACAATTTCTAATAATAGAACACAATTGATGTTCCTTTTACATGCCCAATTGAATATCTAAAGTGGAGATTTATTTTCTCATGTCCTTGATGTTTCCTATCAGGACTTATCTTGATCTTTCAGCCATCCAAGACATAGGCTGATTATCTGGAAAATGATCAGAGACTCATACATGAAGCAGCATGGAGGTGAAACAAAGGTTGTCCTCCCAATAAGCCATTTAGATTCCTTGATAAGATTTTTATCTTACTAGTAACATGAGAGATTAAAAGGTACATGGGAACAAGATAAACCAGATAAGCCAGGATGATTTCATCATGAAGACTAGATAAAATTTACTGATATTTTTATTATCCAGGGATGAAATCTCTCTAATCTATTGTAAGATCTCATGTGATAGTCACTATTTTATTGCCTATGTTCTTACTAACCAAAGACTATCTGCAAATAGATTAGTTTAAAAAAGGTTGCTGTTTGAAACATTAAAATAGTGTGTATTCTTAAGGGTAGCTTCAAATAATTATTTTTTATCCCCAAGACCTAGCAACTATATAGATAAATCTTCATCATTCTAATCCCACAGACCTTACATCTGCAACATAACTCAATTATAAGCTTTTATTAGCAAATTTTTGGCACCTCAAAAACTACATTCCTAAAATTGACTACATATCACAACTCGATAAGCATACAACAGATAATAAACTTTTTTTTTTATAGTTTTGGATAGAATGGGACTGATTTCATAAAGCTCCAAGGCTAGAGAGGTTAATTGGCTGCCCCCCAAAATTGACTATGGTAGGGACATTAGATTGTGAGCTTCTTTGAGGGACAGCTAGTCACATGACTATAAACTTTTTACAGCGCTATGTAATATCTTGGTGCTATGTAAATACTGTGTAATATTAATAATAAATTCCTTGCTGGAGTTTTCTTATCTGAAAGAAACTACTTAAGCTACGTACACACTTCCAATTATTATCGTCGGAAAACGAACGACGAACGTTCCTGCACGATATATATGAACGATCGTATAGCACCGATCCTGCACATAGAGTTAACGACACGATCGTTCGTAGATATTGTACACACAATAGATACGATCGTTTGAGCGATAGAGGAACTATGTGCACGACAGGAAAGTGAACGGACGTTCGTTCATCACGCATGCTCTGAACATGGACGATCAACGAACGACCGTACACACGAACGATGTTCAACGATCGTCGCCCAATCCGATCCGCCGGTCCGGTCGTTCGTTTCCAACAATTTTCCTCGTTCGTCGGCGTCGTTGGTTACTTTTTTACTAACGATTTTTTGCCCAATCGATCGTTCGTCGTTCGATTGGAACGATAAAAATTGGAAGTGTGTACGCACCTTTAAAAATCCCACAATTTCTATGTAAACTAACTTCCCCCTTCTCCAACGTGCTTTTTGACACTGATTGGCCAATACTCTGTACTCTTCAAAGTATTTTGCTATTTGCTAGCAAATGTTTTGAATCCTGGACTAGATGGTGTGGTGTCACTAGCACCTTGAAGTCCTGGAAAGTAAGCAGTTGGGTTCTGGTTTTCTCTTGAGTAGTTGGTGTTTAAGAAAGGAATGAACAATGAGCTTTGGATTGTTCATACTCTGCTCAATAGAGTATTGTATCATTAGCTGGGCTGTACGTTTCTTTGTAAATTTTTGTTGTGGTTCATTTTGTGCAGAATACCATTCCAGTGAAGTCATTAGGCCTTATTTATTAAAGCTCTCCAAGGCGGGAGAGGATACACTTTTAACAGTGAAGCTGGGTGATCCACCAAACCTGGAATGGATCTCGTCCAGGATTCAAAATATTTGTTAACAAACGACTTTTAAGAAAACCAAACCAGGTTTGCTGGATCACCCAGTTTCACTCACGATAATAAATCAGGCCCAGAGAAAGAGATGGGGGAGCCAAAACCTCTATTCAATGGAATAGGGGGTGGGAGGATATCTTTGAATGGGGACAGCTGTTCTAAAGATGGCTGTCTAGGAAAGAATTTCTATCACTTTGGTACACATTGCTGGTACCGTGTTGGACCCCTTTTTATTTCAAAACTGCAGTAATGTCATAGATTCAGTAAAGAACTAGAAACATTCCACAGGGATTTTGGTCAATATCGACATGATGGCATCATACAGATGCTGCAGATTTGATAAAAGGGTAGCCATGAAAATATAGGTACACTGTGGTTGTTGGACATGATCAACAGCAATTACAAGGTAAGATGTGGTATTTAAATAATGCTCAGCTGGTAATAAGGGGCCCAAAATGTGCCAAAAAATACCCCTCTATAACATTACACCATCATCATCAGCCTAAACTGGTAATACAAGGCAGGATACATCCATGCTTTCATGTTACTGACAGCAAATTCTAACCCTATCATCTGAATATTGCAACAGAAATTGGAATTTTTTAACCTTGGGTGTCTGTTCATAGCTGACAGAAGTGACACCTGGTGTGGACTTCTGCTGCTGTAGCCCATCTACTCCTAGTTTTTACATATTGTTCATTCTACATGCTCTTCTGCACTTCTTCTGTTGCTTTTCTATGAGCTGGAACCAATCTGACCATTCACCTCTGACCATTGACATCTAGAAGGCATTGTCACCCAAAAAAACTGCTGCTCATTGGATATTTTGCACCATTTTCTGTAAACCCTAGAGATGGTTGCGCGTGAAAAACCCAGTGCTATGTTTTAAAGTCACTTAAGTCTTCTTCTGATCCCCATTTTGAGGCCTACTTTTAAACTTCAGCAGGTTGTCTCCACCTAAATGCTGCCATATGATTGGCTGATAATATATGTAGATTACCAAGCAGTTGAACAAGTAAATCTAATGAAGTGGCCTGTGAGTTAAAGCAGAAGTAAACTGAAAAAAAAACTCACCTTTACCTTCGCAGATCCGTCGATCCCTCGTCGTCTTGGTATCCTCCTTCGTGCCCGTCTTCCTGCTTTTTCCTATGTCACCCGATCTGGCACTGGGCAGACGCAAGATCAGGTGACATGGATGGGAAAAAAAGAGTGACAATCACACTGTGCATGCGTAAGATCAGCATTTTTTTTACCCTATTGAAGATAAAGCTCCTTCTGGGCATGCCCGTAGTCATGAAGCAGCTAGAAGAGTCCTGGGATGCGTGATGTGGGTATCCCAGGGGGCTCTGCGCTCCTATTCTGTCTTGATCACTGTGGGAAGGAGCTTTACCTTTTTTTTTTTTAAAGTTTTGAACCCCCTCCCCTAAAAAAGAAGGTAATTTTTACCTTATATAAAATGGTTGTCTACCCTTTTATGTAAGGTAAAAATTTTAGTTTAGGTCCACTTTAAAGGAAATACAGGGAAAGAAGAGGATGAAAATAAAATTGACAATTTTACTAATATATTCATGCTTCAAAAGTTTTCTCATCTCCAAACTGACAAATGTCTCTGCATATCACTGTACATTGCTTTTACAAGCAACCTTGATCTTCTACCTAAATAAAATGAGATAATGCTTCCTAATATTGGTACATATCCATACTCCAAAACAGTAACCTCGTACAATAAAAACAGCCTAGACAACATGAAGAATGAGTATCTTGAGCAAGCAGACAAAATGCAATTTTGCTAAAAATAATGTAATCAGATGCAAAAGTGTAAATTTACAGTGCGAGGCAGCCTTTAAATAAACCTGACAAACTGCAAAGTAGAGCATTCAATTAATTAAACTGACAGGGCATACCGTAAGGGGGAGTAGGTATTTAAAGTTGCAGTGAATATAAAATCGGTGTGCTGTGATAGGTGTCATGAAGATAAATGCAGGTGGTTTTGTTTATGCAAAATGCTCTGTAAAAGAGCTTAAGGGAGGACCTACAACATAAAACAAGCATCGCACGGTATTTATTACTGAATTTCACAGAGTAACTTAGGTATTAAAAAAAAAAAACAAGAACTCAAGAACAAGAACAAGTAATTTGTAATGGTTGCTGTAATTATATTTTAGTTCTAATTTAAGTGCAGCTTTGAAAGATATAAACAAATTAGATATAGACCTCTATGGGGTGAACAAATAAATGCTGCAGAGCACAATATAGTGTATAACAGCATATTGGTCATAGTCCAACAACATCTAATGATAGCAATAATCCTTGAAAGCTTTTCAATGTGCAGGAAAATGGTAATGCAGAGACTGTACAGTAACCCCCTTGAGGCGTAACTACATGCGTATTTTAACTATATGACATTTACATTCAAAGAAAACCTGGATGTAATGTTTAGGGAGGACTTTTAGGCTTTGTTCAGATTGGTAATGAGTGTGTTGTGAAGTTACCACTTCCTTATGTCGGTGAACCTCTGCCTTGGCGCTACAAGTGGGTTCTACACATGGCAGCCCCATAGAGAATGAAAAGGGGCAGCAATGAAAGCTACAGTAGCGTTCACTGTTACCCTTTGTCAAATCTGCAGACATTGGTTCTTTAAGAAGTGAGTGATTGAGTGGCTGGTATAATGCCAACTACCAGGAGTCGCAAGAGATCGCTCGATCCGGAGGCAGGTTTGAACTAGATTGAAAAAGGCTGTTCTCAAACTCTTGACAAAAGGTTAGAAACACACAGTTGTGTAAAATGACTTTGTTCATTGTAGCAATAACTGCATCTTTACTAAAAACATCTGATCTCCTCTGGAATTCCTTATTACAATTTGTTTGTCACTCATCTATCCTTGTTACCTTTCAAATGCAACCTAAAACTCACCTCCTCAGGCAAACAAATAACCAGACCTAGGAAACTATGAGTAGTTACTAACTTGCCATCATCTTGTAGCAAAATACATGCTTCCACCTTGTATACAGCTTACTGACTCCCCTCCCCTGTTTGTTTTGTCCCCTTATTCCCTTGGACGCTAAGTGCAGATTGGATTAGAAGTCCAAACAATTGCGGCTCTATCTTTTAATGTTTTAAGTATTGATATATATGTATTTCCATTCCACCATTACATATGCATTATTATTATTATTATTATTATTAATAATAACAATAATAATAATATTAAACAGGATTTATATAGCGCCAACATATTATGCAGCGCTGTACATTAAATAGGGGTTGCCGATGACAGACAATATATGGACAGTGACATAGACACTATATGGACAGTGACACAGAAGGAGGGGTGGGCCCTGCCCCAAAGAGCCTACAATCTATATGTACATATGTACAATAGTACCAATTGTACCAAAAGGTGCAGTTTCATGAACGTTTTTCACGTTTACTAAATCTTTTCTGCAAAGCCTATTGAAATCTATGGGGTAGCATTCTTGCATGTGTCCTTTTTAGGGATAAAAACTACATGGCACTTTCACCCATCACTACTAATGCCAAAAAAAAAGGTTCTTAAAAAAAAGGTTTTTAAATGTAGCTTAAAAGGCGTTATTGAAAACAAATAAATTTTTTAAGTTACATGTCTTGAGATGCCTTAAAATTGTAATTGTAAAAACTGCTATTATTATATATATAAATAAAAAGGAGCAGCAGGAACAACAAGCATTTATCCCCTCAACTCCTATCTATACCAGGCCCCGTGCCTTTCAATAGCAGTGGCGGAGTCCCTTAGTTTACCACTCCAAACCCCTTACAAAAAATGGTTAGCATTGGACCATTGGTCCATTCACTATCCCTTATTTGACAGGCAGATTTGTTGTGTTGGTATTTGGACACTATATGCAGCATACAGGGAAGTTTTGCTGCTCCTTCCACCTCTATGAACTCAAACTGGGGCAACTTGCAAATACTTAAAAATGCTTTTTTTAAGCTTTTGCAAGTTTTACTAAGCAATTTTATTTTTAAAAAAGTGAAAAAAAAAAAAACATTGTTCTGCTAGGCTTTATAGCTACGTGCAATTGCAGGCACATGCATTTGCAATTATCTGTAAAAGCTTATCAGTGACAGCCTGTTATCATTCCTGGGCACCTAGTAAATGATAGAAGGTGTCCAGTGACAGTAAAAGCTGTGGGTAAATACGGCTAGTTTGAGCATACCCTATTTGAATTGACTGGCTTTCTTTTAAAGCTTCCCCCTTTCCCAGTAGAGGATCTGCTATGTAGAGAGTGCGGGAGGGTGATACCATGTCAGATCCAGGCAATTCAAAAAACATAATAATAATGATTATAGTGTTGCATTTTATTTGTGTATTTTAGCTTTAGATAAATACATGACTTTAACTAAATCCCAATATGACCTGCCAAACACTGCACTAGGCATTCTTTGTTGCCTATACCTACCAGTATGTCCAATCCCCCCACTGCCAACCTTACAAAAATCAAGGTACAGTCATTATCCACTGTTTAAAATGCCTAGTATTGAAAAATAGCACTTAATAGCACACAACCTGCTGCTATGAAAATGATGGGCTTTGCAATCAGCTCTCTACATTTGGTTTCTGGTCATCATACATACTATAAGGATCTCTACTCTAAGCTTAAAGCTGACCTAAACTCAATTTTTTGTTTGCCATAAAGGAGTAGACAACAGTTTTATATAACTTTTTTTTTATTGTAACACCCTTTTAAAAAAAAAAAAAAAAAACCTTTGGTCGCATCAGTCAAGACTGAATGGGAGCGCAGAGCCTCCCGGGATATATACGTCATGCATCCTGGGAGGCTTTTGGCTGCTCCATCTGCGCATGCCCAATTTCAGGCATGCACAGAAGGAGCATGTCTTTCACTGGGGGGAAAGAGATGCCGATCTCACGCATGTGCAGTGAGATTGGCACTCTTTCTTTCTCAAATCAATTGAAATTAGCTGACCAGTAAATATTGGCATCTAAAGGATGCAATTCCACATCCCAATTAGTTGAATCAATATTCATATTTTGTGCAGAAACACAGGACTTTTTAGGCATAAAGTAAAATTAAACAATAAATATTTTAATAGTAAACAATTTTAAAATCACAATAAAAATTTGTACAATTGTTTATACAGCATTGACAATATCACAAATGAGTATTATCATCACAAATTCTTTTCCTAAACGCTGAAACAGGGATCTCTTTCTAACATGTGGTCGCTTAATTGTAGCATTCAACATCAACACGTTTCGTGACTGTAAAGTCGCTTCTTCAGGATGTATCAAAAGATTTAGAGACTACTGTGCAACACTGATAACCAAAAATGCAATGGACTACAGGTGTGACAGGTGACAGGTGTGACTGAGGAGCCAGTTAATTCAAGATGGAAGTAAAAGTACCAGAAATCTCCATGGGGACTGTGTTGTTCATAAACTAATATCCTACATGCTGCACTATCCATGCAGAGCAGAGCATGGACAGTGCAGCATGTAGGATACTAGTACATGTAGGATACTAGTTTATGAACAACACAGTCCCCATGGAGATTTCTGGTACTTTTACTTCCATCTTGAATTAACTGGCTTCTTCATCCCGAAGAAGCGACTTTACAGTTGGGAAACGCGTCGATGTAGAATACTAAAATTAAGAGACCACATGTTAGAAAGAGATCCCTGTTTCAGGGTTTAGGAAAATAATTTGTGATGAATACTCTTTTGTGATATTGTCTATACTGTATAAACAATCAATAAAATATTTATTGTTTCATTTTACTTTATGCCTAAAAAATCCAGTTTTTCTGCACAAAATATGAATATTGACTCTTTCTTTCTCTTTTATGGCGAGATTGGATGACATACCTGGAAGAAGAAGGCCAATGATGGCGCGTGGGGCTTCCTCTGCGCCGGGGCGAAGAATTCCAGGACGGCATAGGTAGGTGTGATTTTTTTATTTTTCAGTTTAGTTCAGCTTTAATGCCATTAAAAACATATAAATGTATGCAGTATTAGTGTCAACATTTCAAATGACCAAATCCTTGCTGCCATCACTCAAATAACTAATCTATCAGAGTGGTAGCTGCTTCTACAAGTGTTTCATGTTAACAATTTAAAGAAAAGCAATTTTAAATCATCATGTTGTAGTACTAACAAAACAAAAACATAACTGATTTTCCAACGTAAATATACCCCTTCAAAAACATGGTTCTGTATAGTGAAATAGAAAATGGTGGGATCAGACTGGAGGTTACATCAGCTCATATTAGTAAAGCTATATGGAAGTGTTGCTGCCTGCAAATCAATAGCAGGAAATGTCATGAAAGCCAAGACTGCTCTCTACTGGACAAAATCAATTATTGCTACATAGCTGTGCAGATGTGTGCAGAACAAGAATTACAGTATCATTTAAATGAAAACTGATCTCTTTTTAGGTAAAAATGTGTCACACTCTTTTATCTGGCCCTTACACATTCACAAATGTAGAATCATTTGTTTCAAAAATTAAACCAAGGCAAGGTTTGATAACGTCAACATCAAAAAAGAACCATACCTTTGTTCATGGCAATTCTACCATATATCCTTTTAATTTATTTTTAAATCATTACTGTTGCCTTTTAATAAGTTATAAGCCCCGTCACTCTGTAAAGAATTAGCTAAATGCTTATCTTTCTGGATGGTATTGTATTAAATACCACTGCGAGGGCATTATAAAACACATCAGGAAGTGTTGAAGTATAGCAGCAACACCCAGAGGTTTTTAAAAGAGCAAAGATACCACCTACCACCTGCTAAAAAAGTAATTTTCCATCAAGTGGTATTTATTTATTCTTTAACAGGCTGTGCTATTCTATTTTTTTCGCACAGCTAAAGGTTTTTGCAGAGAAGGACCAAAGGTGCTGAAAAAATGGATTGAAGTGTATTCTGTGGTGCACGGGTTTTTGGTCATAAAGCAGAGGTAAGCCCATTTCTAGTGGTAAATAGTGGCTTCTACAAAAGCACCTTTCACCACATCTCTCAAACTCTTGGGCTACATTCCCCATTTGTTGTGCTTTCCTGACAATGATAATGACATTACCAGCAGGTCCTGAACAATTACCATTTAACATATGACCCCCACAATGACCAGTATGTTATGCGATTCTTTCATTTTTGGGCCTTCTAAGCCCATCTGCTCTAACTCTGAACTTTTGATTTCTTTGTAACCCTTATACCTTCTTTTTCCTACTGGAGTATTTACCTTTAGACCATGTGTTCTGTTTTGGAACTTAAGGAACAACCAATCTCCATACAACTTGGTTCCACTTTCACTATGAGTCTGATGTTTTAAAGCTTTTTATTAAAGGCTGAAAAGGATACACCTGGAATGCAAACTTGGAATCGATTTCTTCAAAGTAATTTGCTATTTGCTAGCACAAGTTTTAAATCCTGGACCAGATCCATTCCAAGTTTGCTTCACTGATAAAAGTGTATCCTCTCCAGCCTTGGAGAGCTTTAAAAAATCAAACCTAATGACTTCACTGTAATGTTATTCTGCACAGAATGAACCACAACAAAACTTTACAAAGAAGGGTACAGCCACGGAAAGCCCAGCTAATAGTATAATACTCTAGTGGGCTGGTGGAATCCAAAACCCATTTTTCATTCCAATATCATACACCAACTACTCCCGAGAGAACCAGAATCCAACTGCTTTCTCCCCAGGTCTTCAAGATACACCTTGACATCACACAATGCACATTGATGTAAAAATCCAGTAAGTAAAGAAAGGTTACAATAAAAGTTTAATCCAATTTACTGTCCAAATTAGGCCTCATACCTTAACTTTTACAAATACAAACATGAATACACAGACATTGGGATTTTACTAAAATATAATATGAACCACCAAATTCACTAAATGAACAAACAACATATACTTAATAGTGGTAGAGTCATTACTTGTTTTTGGATGCAGAGAGCAACCACAGCACCAATGGTATTCTTCAAATAAGTGTCTCATATATTAAGTTCAGTGGCCAGGATACATCATATCAAGTGAAGAATCGCTCATATACACCCGCCTTTTAGTTAAAGCATATAATACCAAAGCATCAACCACATACCACTATTGAGTAAATGTTGTTTGGTATTTAGTGAATGTGGACATATGTATATATTAAATTGAAATATTTATATAAATGTTTAAAAAAATTATTTTGTATTGATTTTTAGATTCTGTTTACACTGTAAAACTCCTGTATAGAAATGAAATGTGTTGGGTTAAGGGTATCCCTAATGGGAATTAAACAATATGGAAGATGGTTATAACCAACACAGAACAAATGTTTTTGGAAAATTTGTAATGTTTACTGTATTGTGCTATTGTATGTTTAATTTATTTGACTTTTAAATCAGGAACTGTTTGAAATGTTTTAGGATAAGCTGTATATTTCAATAAATGATATGATACGAACGTTTTAATTTGATGGTTCATATTATATGCCAGTAAAATCCCAATGTCTGTATATTAATGTTTGGATTTACAGAGAAAGGCTGTACAAAAAAAATAAAAAGAAAGTTTAGAAGAGGACAACAAAAGCAGGCCTTGCATTAAAGTTTAGGACCCTCTGCTTTCCCAGGATCCTGACAGAATGATCATAAAATCACCCCTAGGGAATGTGGTGCAAGCCAGCGGTGGTCCACAAGAAAAACAAAAATAATATTCTAATAAATTCTTATATTCTGAATGACAATTTTCGCCTTTATATTGAACTAAATTCACAAACTGTACTAGAGACAGGAAAACAAGGGAGTGTGAGGTCAGTGTAGTGTTAAGTTGTATGAGGCAACTGCTGCCGAGCTGTACGCTTCAGTATTGTTTCCACTGTTACAACACAGTCACCCCGCTCCGCCAATACCGATTCTCATCTGATTGTTTTATTTTATTTGTTTATTTCTCAGATGCTCTGTTAGGTAAGTATGACCGTAACTGTGTATTGTCTTTAACTGTTATATTTTGTGGCATCGTAAAGATTGACTTTTAACATTATCATTTCTTGTTTGGTCCTGGATTCGAATTAAATAAACTCATAATGAGTGAGAAAAAGCAAACAAATGATTAGCATTTCTTTACTAATACCAAAGATAATGCAACTAATGATAATAGTAACAATAGTAATACTTCACCTAGCAGTCTCCACAGTCCTCGTCAGGCAACATTAGGAAGATCAGTATTTTATAAACGTATTTATCTTTTTAAAAGTATTCATAATAATGGTCTGTGGGATTTAAAATTATGAATATAGTGGTTTGTGAGGTCCGAAAGGTTGGCGACCCCTGGTGTAAGCAACTGTTGAAAAAGGCCAGTGATGATTAAATCTATGCATAGCCTACCATGGAGGAGGAAGTCAGAAGTTAGGTAGATGTAATTGGTACAAAATCTTACTTGAAATGCCATCTAAGCAGGTCTTGTCAGCATGTGATGTAAATGTGATTGGTTTGTTTTTTATTCTCTTTAATTAGTATTTATGCTATATGATTAGCAATATGTCCTAGGCTTTGAATTTGACCTAGACAACAAAAAAAGAACCTACTGTTCATTCTTGGGACCTGAGACAAGGATGTCAGTATTTTAACCACCCCTCCAATGTTGAGATGGATGGAACTTACACATCTGAACGTATGAATGTCCAGAAGCTGAGCCCATGAAGGGTTGCACAAATTAAAGCCAATGTGGGGAGGCGTTGCAGACTCATTAAATCAATGGAATTTAGTCAATATCAGTAAGTCTAAGATGTTTATAAATATTGCAATCAAGAAAGACTTTTTGTCTCTTGAATTATTCTTTTATTAATAAAATTATGTTTCTAGAACAACATTGTTATAGTTTGATGTTACAAGCTATTTCATTTTCCAGCTATAGGCCCAATAATTAAGCAACTGGTAAAGAAATAAAACATGTCTCTGCCTCTAGGCTAACACAATATCTATGTATCTATAAATAGATATCTATATACACTATATATACATATTATGTATCTGTAAGCCAACACTTGCCTTTTCTTTTACCTTTCTTCACTTCCATTATTTTTCCCATGTGACAGCACTGGGTGCCTAGTGCTGTCGAGTGGCAGAAAGGGGAATTACCTGCATGCTTTCTGGTCCCAGAACATACCCTGTTTCCCCGATGATAAGACACTGTCTTATTTTTTTTTGAAGGCCAAATGTATCCTGCTCCAGGGCACCGCCCAAAATACTCTCCCAGGTACTCATGTATACAAATTTACCAGATACCTCCCTTGCCGATTCCTGCAGAAGGCCATAAATGGAGGAAATGAGGCCCTTAGAAAATGGACCTCCAATGCAAATTCTCACAAAAGGAGTTATTTCAGTGAATCTGAACACAGAGTGGAGTGATTGTATGTAATGTCTAATCTGTAGGTAAGCCAAAAAGGATGTTTGAGGGAGATCAAATTTTTCCTGCAACTCCGAAAAGGAAAGCAATCTTTTTTCCACTGGATGTAATACATTTCGGAGATGAAAAAGCCCCCGGTCTTGCCATGGCTGCCACATATTTCTAGTTAAGCTGTCAGGTATCAGAGGGGTTCGTATGATGGATGTAAGCACAGAGCCCACGAGAGGAAAGAATGTACTTAGAATTAAATGTTCTCCAGATATTCCTCATAAAAACCATCGGGGACAGCAAATCCCTCTTGGGCATTAACCAGGAGGAGCTCCAAAGCATCACATTAGGATGAAGTGGGAAAATCCAAGCTTCCTCCAACTTCCGACATACACTGGGGGAGACTAACATAGTCCAGGAGGGTAAGTAGCGAAGATGCGTCGCCACATAGTATTTTATCAGGCCCGGAGGCCCCATACCTCCGAGTGCTTTAGGTGTACAAACCACCGACTTTGAATGTCTGTGACGTTTGTGAGCCCAGATAAAGTTCAAAATGCTAGCCTGTAACTAGAGGGACCCGAACCGGGAGGGTTTCAAACAAATATAGGAGCTTGGGCAATAGCATCATCTTCACTGACGCAATTTTTCCCAAGAGCGACAATGAGTGTCCCTTTCATTTATTCAAGTAGGCATTTAGTTCCTGGAACAATGGGGGGAAGTTGCAAGTATATAGCTGAGTGTATGTAGCTGTTTTTGGGGTGCCCAAATGGTTTAAGGAGCGCTCTCGCCAGGTAAAAGAATAACTATTTTTTAACGCTGAGAGTTGCGAGGGGGGTATATATAAGGGAAAGGCCTCGGATTTCGAGGAGTTAACCTTATAGCCCGAGACTATACTAAAGGCACCAAGTTCAGACGACAAATTTGGGAGGGTGGTGGTAGGTTGTGTCAATGTAAGCAGTACATCTCTGCATATAATGAAATTTTGTAGGAGGTATCCTTTACGGTAACACCATGGATATTGGGGTTGGATCTGATTCTCTCCGCCAGGGGCTCAACACTGAGAGCAAAGAGTAAGGGGGACAAGGGGCAGCCTTGTCGCGTCCCATTCCGGATAGGGAATAGTTTAGAGGAGGCATGAGGCAACTTAACAGAGGCCGCCGGACAACTGTAGAGAGAATGTATCGCTCTAACAAATGGGCCGGAAAATCCCATTTTGGTAAGGGTAGAGAACATAAATGGTCAACTAAGTCGGTCAAATGCCTTTTCAGCGTCTAAGCTAAGCACTAGGGAAGGGGTTTTACAATTGTTGAGGATATCAATAACGTTGATCACTTTCCGGGTGTTATCACTTGCGTGGCAATACGGTATGAAACCCGTTTGGTCCCCGTGTATAAGGAATGGCAAGAGTTTGGAAAGCCTATTAGCCAAAATCTTAGAGTAGATTTTAGGATCCGAATTCAGTAGCGCTATAGGTCTATAATTTGCACAGTCCATCGGATCTTTACCCGGCTTGGGAATCACAGTTATATGTGAATATGACATAGTAGGTGGGATAGGCTTACCTTGGAGAAAGTCATTAAACATGTCCACCAAATAGGGGAGAAGAGTTGGCAAAAAGGTTTTATAGTATAAATACGGTAAACCGTCCGGACCCGGCGCTTTATGCGAAGGGAGGTGAGAAATGACCTGTGATTTTTCCTCCGCAGTAACGGGTTTATTAAGGCGCTCCAGATGTTCAGCTTGTAATGTGGGGAGAGTCAGGTCAGCCAGGTAGGAGTTTATATTGGAGTGCAAATTGGGGCCCATAGAGGCTTGTGTCTGGTGCACCGTACAATATAACTGGTATAATAGTGCTCAAACTGGGAAACTATGTGGGACGGGTCATACCGTGGTATCCCTTGGTCATCTTTAATTGCCATGGGGGAGGAGATAACTTGTGTGTCCCTCAACTTGCGTGTTTCATGAGGAGGGGAGTAAAAGGTAAACTGTCTGCTAGTGGGGTTGTGAATTCTCCAACTATCATAAAGCTGGTGATGTCTAATCAATTGCCTAAACAATTTGGCATGTTGCAATACTACCGGAGATGGAGAAAGTATAGGCAACGACAGTCTATCTTGAGTCGGGGAGAAGATGGAATTAAAATCACCCCCAACAATAAGATACGTGTGCGTGAACTCCTCTAAGAGGGCCATTGTCTTAGCAAGAAACCTGGCTTGTCCTTGATTGGGCGCATATATATTACATAGAGTTAAGGGGACACCCCGCAGGTTACCATACAAGATAAGAAATCTGCCCTCCGGGTCCACAATAGAGCGAGTGCGTGAAAATTGAAAAGAATTTTTGAGCAAGATGGCAACCCCTGCTCTCTTTTTAGAAGGAGAGTTGGCTGCTTGAGCAGCCAGGTAAAATTTGGATACAAAGTTAAAGGTGCCCGAGCTATCAAAGTGCGTCTCCTGTAAAAATACAATATCCGCCGAATGGCGTTTAAATTCCCGGAGAGCCAGCTTCCGCTTGGTATTGGAGTTTAAACCACGCACATTAAGTGATAAAACTTTAGTAGCCATCAGAGTGTATTATCTACTGATCGCTGCTTAGACCCCCACATAACCCAGCCCGACAGGAGGGAAAATTGGCCGTGAGCTCCCAGGTGTATACAGGAGACATGCCAGTTTTTTTAATCAAATATTATAAAAGTTCCACTCTTAAAATCTCTGCTTAAAACCCTAACTAAAACAGTTAACTTTCTTCAGTTTAATATTTAAAAAAACCTGCAATGCTCTTGGTAACCAGGGAACATTTTTCCTAGACTCAGGACTGTCATCAGAAATTTTTGGGCCCCATACTAAGCTATTTTCCTGAAGTTGCAGTGCACTGGCCATGGGGTGTAGCTTCTCCCCGTGGCAGTCCTATTGAGAAAGAATAGGGGTGGCAGTAAACCGCACTATCACCATCTGTCAAATGTGCAGAAACTGGTTCTTTACCAACCAGCCTCATATCTTCCAACTTCAGAACTTGAGAAAGAATGACATGTTTGCACAGATGACATTCAAATAATGGGTTTGGCTCCATTGCATTGAATACTGGTATGAATAAAGAAAGTTTATTACATGTTTTTTTGTATTTATACTTACTAATATATTTATAGAGCTAATGTCTGAGCTTGACTTAAAGAAGAACTTCACTAGTTGGGAACTAATTGGAAACCATCAACTGATTAGACAATAAACTACCAGTGTTCAGTAACAGCAAAACTACCCCAAAACTACTGGCAGACTGTGACACTATATAACCCAATTATTGATACCAAATATTGATAACCCAATTATTGATACCAAAGCCTACCAAATATTGATAGATACCAATACCCTCCAGTTGCTGGTGGACAGTGACTGTAGATAATTGCCCAATCACTGGTGGTCAGGGGCCGTAAAATGTAGCCACCTCAATCAACAAGGGGGTACATCATTTTTCCACTTTTATCATTGAAAATAGTATATACCCCTCATATTAGTGCACATTGATCACTTACCTTACAGATGTCTGGGTTTCTCTATGATGTATCATTCTGCCTCCTTCTGATAGGTAACTGCTTCAAATATGAATATACTGTTAGGCAGAGGATCACCCCACTGTGCTTGTCCAGGTCTGGTACTGGGAGCTGGTTCCAGCTGTCTGGGATCTGCAAGATGCAGATATTTGTTAACATCCTGGGACAGTATATTGTTTTTTGGGATAGTTTTTGGGTATGGAAACTTACTAGATGGGTCCCTTTCTGAATGACTGAAAATCTACTGCTCCTATTAGGATTACAATCCAGCGTGTATTTTACTTTACCATTTATTGGTTTATTTTAATTGGACTTTATGCACAGGTAAAACATTTCATTTAAAAAAAAGTCAGTAATCACTTTTCATACATTTTTCAATTTAAATCCAATGTGAAAAATATGTGCACTTTAAATAAAAGGTAGGTGAATCTTGGGTGAAAACATTTATAAATAGACTCCTGTGACTTTCTTTTAATTGTATTTTCAATTATTGATATAATGATTATGTATATTGATCCTACTAGAGCAGGAGTTTCAAACTCAAATACACAGTGGGCCAAAATTTAAAACTTAAACAAAGTCACGGGCCAAACTTGAAACTGAAAAAGCACCGCTACTACAATTCCCTGCGTCAGGAAAACAGTCCAATGCAAGGCTTAATGTTATGAGTGGCTGGAACTCCCTCTTCACTGAAATAGCACTGCTACGACAACTCCCTGCGTCTATAAAACAGTCTAATGTGGGGCCACACATAGGCATAGAGGCTGCTGGTCTACAGACGCGAGTGATGCCGCTACTACAGTCCCCGGCATTACTTGCATCTATGAAACGGTCTAATGCGGGGCCACACATAGGCATAGAGGCTGCTGGTCTATAGACGCGAGTGATGCCGCTACTACAATTCCCGGCATTACTTGTGTCTATAAAACAGTCTAATGCGGGGCCACGTATAGGCAGAGAGGCCACAGGTCTATAGATGCGAGTGATGCAGGGAATTGTAATAGCAGCACTATTTCAATGCAGCGGCTGGCCAGCTGCAATTCATATTTAGGATTCCTTGGGAGCCAAAACAAAAAGGATGTTGCCAGCCAGATTAGGCCCGTGGGCCAGAGTTTGACACGTCTGTACTAGAATAATAAATGTACCAGGCACTGGTTAAATAATTATTCGGTATTGAAAAAAAATCTCATTAAAAACTGATCTGTGTTTCCTGATCTATTTTAGTTGAGGTTAAAACCAAAATATCAATGTTCAGCAAGGCAAAGTATCAATCAGGAATGATAGAATTGTGCAGGAATCTGTGTTTTTTGTGAAGGTTTTTGGCTAGCTTTAAACACTACATAGCATTGGACCCTAACAGAGCTAAAGTCGGATTTGGACTTTAGATCAATTTAAATGCTATATTTATCAGGTGCTATCAGTTATTAGAATGTCACGTTGCTCTCCACCTCTCTGCCCTGGGTAACATTTGCTGTGCCCTGATATAGAACAGCATAGAAGAAGATCAATGGTATGGGCTCATTTCTGTGCTGGGGAATATGGACGCGGTTACTATGGAAGCAGTCAGGATGGGAGGAATACAGAACATAAGAAGCACTTTAGTGCTGCAACCCACAGCTTGGAAGAGCTGGCAGTTATCCACGGTAGTGGCAGCTGGGATGAATTAACCTATTATTTTTTTTTATTTTCAGAATCAAATTCACAGGCAAGCTCTCTGTGACTTGCTGGTGACTGAACTTTGCTTGCCATAGGAGCAATCTTGCTAGTAGTAACAGCTGAACAAGTCGCTGGTTCCTTACCTGCAGTGTTGTGGGAACAGCTGTGCCATTTGCAGCTGGGTTCAGGCTACTGAGAACCTCTCTTTAGCCCTATTCAATAAAGTACTCACTTTTAAATGCAGTAACCCATAGCAACTATTCAAGCACTGTAAATGACTGAATCTGACTTGGTATTAGACTGTCGTTGTCTACTATGCAGACTTGTAGAGCAGAACTCAAAGTGAGTGGCAAAGGAGCTCATCGGATTCTCTGCAGTGCAAGGAGCATGCGGATCAGATAAAGAAATAGCGATATTTATGGAGAAATGAGCTCCTCTGTATGCTGCTTCTGTTTTCACTGTCCAGTCATAGGGTGGAGAGGAGTCTATAAGGGAAACCTTTCACTGCTAAACAGAGCTGTGCTATGGGGAAAGTAGTGTACATCCCAAAACTGCATAGCCTGGGTTTATTGGGCCCAAATTGTAAAAAAAAGTGGTTCAGGGAGCAAATGACATTATTTTCAAATGTCCTGGTATTTTCCTCCCTAAACCATTTTTTTTTTACAATTTGGGCCCAATAAACCCAGGCTATGCAGTTTTGAGATTGGCCACTGGCCACTGCAGATTCCAGACCTTAACCCCTTTGAAAATCTTTTGAATGTGCTGGGAAGACTTTACAAAGCAGCTCGACTCTCCCATTACGAAAGCCAATCAAAGCTCAAAGGGGTCCAACTAAATATTAGATGGGACTTTTTGTTTTTTGGCCAGGCAGAATGTTTGTGGACTCTCTTTTACCTTTACATTTGTTTAGCATGAGGGCCTACCAAAAGCTTCTATCCCATTCCAATTCCTATACAACCAGCTAAACTCTCCCACTATAGTTTTTCATACATCTAAAGAAGCTTAATAAACCAGATTGCACTGACTAGCTTAAGGCAATGACAAACTTACTCTTTGATCTTACAGGGCATAATGGTTTGTACGTAATTCACAAGTGGTCCCATACATATTAACCTGGTGCCTAATCTGTTACATACCAGTACAGGTAGTCCCAGGGTTACATACAAGATAGGGACTGTAGGTTCGTTCTTAAGTTGAGTTTGCATCTAAAACGGATTGGGTACATTATTTTAATAAATGCATTAGGACAGATGTTCGTCTCAACATATTATTAGACAGCGTGGTGTCAGTTATTGTAAAAAATCCTCACTGTGCAAATACACAGTAAAAAATAAAAAAATAAAAACTTTATGAAGCCTAGACTAGGGGTGGGCAAACTTTTTTACTCAGGGGCCACAATCTGACCTAAAATTTGTCAGATGGGCCGGGCCAATGGGAGAGTGGGCGGGATTATGCCATTATGACGCCACTGAACGTGACGTCCTAATGGCATAACCCTGCCCACTCTCCCAACATAGATCTAAGCCTGCAATGAGAGAGTGGACGGGTTGTTCTGCCCCCTTCCCTGAGCTCGGGATTTGAACAGGGGACATGGTTCGCGGCTCTGGCCCCTTTTATCCGGCCCGTTGAACTCTCTCTCTCCTTCAGTGGAGCCGCTGAAGTAGAGAGAGAGTCTTCAACAGGCGGGATAAAAAAGCCTAACGGGCCGTATTTGGCCCGGGGGCTGTAGTTTGCCCATGCCTGGCCTAGACACTCATTAACTTCTGGAGCAAGCTATGCTTTGATATGCAAAAAGAAACAACTGCAGAGTTTGTCTTGTTCAGTAAAGAGTTTTGAGATGTTGCTCAGCTGTGTTTAGTAAAAGATTTCTACTGCAAGTCATACAACCGCCCCCTCCCCCCTATCAAGCCTCTGTCCTGCACACAATGGAACAGGGAAGCCCCGTTCGTATCTAGGAGTTGTCTGTATGACGGATGTCCTTAACTCGGGGACTACCTGTACTAAGAATCTAAAGAATAAAGAAATAGCGATATTTATGGAGAAATGAGCTCCTCTGTATGCTGCTTCTGTTTTCACTGTCCAGTCATAGGGTGGAGAGGAGTCTATAAGGGAAACCTTTCACTGCTAAACAGAGCTGTGCTATGGGGAAAGTAGTGTAAATCCCAAAACTGCATAGCCTGGGTTTATTGGGCCCAAATTGTAAAAAAAGTGGTTCAGGGAGCAAATGACATTATTTTCAAATGTCAAATATTATACTGGTATTTTAACCTGGTAAATACTTTGTGAGCTGATAACTTCCTGCACACGCTGCTGCAACTCTTACCAGTTACATTGTTCTAAGCTATCTCAGAGGACTACAAAACCCCTGTATACTATATGATGGAATAAAGGAAAGTGGCGGATTCTGTATTCCCATGCCGGTAAAACAGAACTTCATCTCTCCTCGTTACATTGGTGGCACCACCAGCTTCCTACTCTGGGTTCAGGTCTTCAGCCATCTTAAATAGCCAGGCCGGAATGACGGCCCACCTGCGCATGCTCACCGGAGTTTGTTTATTCCCAGCAGCAAGCAATGCTATATTATACATTGAGCTGCACATGCGCAATAAAGAAAAGATTGCAGGTAAGTTTGTTTTATTGTGGCTTGTCTCTCCAGCAAAGCCTCCAATGCTTTATTCCCTAATCTTAGTTCCACTTTAAGGTGGTTCTGACGTGAGAGTTGTGAGAAAAGGAAGTGGTGTATTAGCAGAATCACAAATCTAAAATAAAAAAAAAACTAATGCAGTCACCATGTAAATATCGACACGCTGCATCATTTTAAATTGTTTTAGGTTTCAATACACTTTAAGGGCTTTTAATACAAAATTTTTAATATTCTTTATATTGATGTGGTGATGATGCACTGTTACTGGACACATCTTATTTTTATTAATGATCTGACATTGGCTTATAAAAACACCAAGGCCACGCTACTTCCATCTGCTGCATTACCGCTGGCAGTGGCTGACTTGTCACCTAGCAACAAGACTAGAAAAGAAGGCGCATGATTGACTTCTTATTCAACCAATCAAATAAGAGATTGTTTTTGACTGACAACTCGATCTGTCCTACAAGATTCAGAAGATTTACTCTGCTGCTACCCAATCGGGTGATAGCTTTCTTTTTACCTTGGGAAAGGCAATTGGGGGCAGGCCTACCTCTCTGCAGCGAATGAAAAGGCGACTAGCTTTTGATGGACGGCGACTAAGGCTAATCGGAGGATGCTGTCGAGGGAGGGCGCTATGGCAGTCTCTCAGGACGAGGAGGCCGAGGATCGATACGCGAAAGAGAAAATGGCGGCCGCTGCTGGTGCGCCTGGCTCGGGAGAGGGAGGAGGCGAAGCTGAGCCGGACAGCGAGCCGATTTCTGGCGAGGAGAGGTCGGAGGAGCCCGGCTGTGTTCCGGAGCAGACCAGTCCAGAGAAAGAAGCAAGCTTTCTAGAGGGGAGCGAAACCGGACACGACGGAGAGGGGCTGCGGCAGCCTTGGCAGGAGGAGTATGCTGGGCCTGAGGAAGCGGCGGGTGCCTCACAGGCCTCACCATGGCGGTCAGAGGTGGGTCACCTAGACGTGGAGCCCGCAGATGCTGGAGACTGCAGAATGGAGGTCTCTGCCCCCCACTCCACTCAGGAGGAACCTATGCAATTGGGGAAGGACTTCAGCTGCCCCTCAGCCCCCTGTCATGAAAATACCCCAACTATAGGGGGAGCTGCCAATGACATGATCTCCCCTGAGTCTGTGTGTGATATACAGGAGAGCACATGTACATCCTCCATGCAGCCTCCCCCACATATAGAGAAGCAGGGATTCACATTGTCACAGCCTCACACCATGCCGGGAAATGGATGGCCTTCTGTTCCAGGCTTGGCTCATCCACCCTCTAGGGACCCAGCCTTCATGGAGCTGGATGTGAAAGCAGATGGTGAGATGGCCACACCAGAGTATAGGAACCCTTCTGAGCTAAAGAGCCCGGCGCATTCACCATCCCCATCTACTACCCATCTAGAGGAACTAACATCTGCTTCATCCCCTAACCCTGGTCCTGAGGAGCTAACATCCGCTTCATCCCCTAACCCTGGTCCCGAGGAGCTAAGATCTGCTTCATCCCCTAACCCTGGTCCCGAGGAGCTAACATCTGCTTCACCCCCTAACCCTGGTCCC
>NC_092859.1:36109375-36199296 GCF_032062135.1 Pyxicephalus adspersus
TTCATCCCCTAACCCTGGTCCCGAGGAGCTAACATCTGCTTCATCCTCCAACCCTTGTCCCGAGGAGCTAAGATCTGCTTCATCCCCTAACCCTGCTCCCGAGGAGCTAAGATCTGCTTCATCCTCCAACCCTGGTCCCGAGGAGCTAACATCTGCTTCATCCCCTAACCTGGGTCCCGAGGAGCTAACATCTGCTTCATCCCCTAACCCGGGTCCCGAGGAGCTAACGGGTCCCGAGGAGCTAACATCTGCTTCATCCCCTAACCCGGGTCCCGAGGAGCTAACATCTGCTTCATCCCCTAACCCGGGTCCTGAGGAGCTAACATCTGCTTCATCCCCTAACCCTGGTCCTGAGGGGCTAAGATCTGCCTCATCTCCTGTTCCAGAGGAAGCAAAATCTACATCATCGCCTACTCCTATTCTGGAGGAGCCAAGATCTGCTTCATCCCTTACCCCTGGTCCTGAGGAGCCAAGATCTGCATCATCCCCTACTCCTATTCTGGAGGATCTAAGATCTACATTGTCTCCAACCCCTGGTCTAGAGGAAGCAGGATCTACATCACCTCCTACCCGTGGCCTTGAGGAACCACAATCTACATCCTCCCCTACCCCTGGTCCAGAGGAAGCGACATCTACATCCTCCCCTACTCCTATTCCAGAGGATCTAAGATCTACATTGTCTCCTACCCCTGCTCCTGAGGAAGCAAGATCTACATCACCTCCTACCCCTGTTCTGGAGGAGCCGGGATCTACATCATCCCCTACCCCCGATCTAGAAAAAACAAGCTCTACATCACTTCCTACCCCTAGTTTAGAGGAGCTGAAATCTACATTGTTGCCTACTGCCCACGTAGTGGAACTGAGATGTTCATCGCCACAGCCTCAGCTTCTGACCAATCAGTGCACATCTGATCCAGTGTTGGAGAGTGCCAATGTAAAGCAGGGAGCAGACCCTACAGAATTCCAGCAAGCATTCATGTCAGAAAAATTGCTGCAACCATTAGGACCTCCAGAGGTACAGTGCTTAGAGGATTCTGTCCCTGGGGAATTGCCCTCAGATTCTGCTGCTGATGCTATGTCAGAATCACAGGGGGGTTGCTCAGCAGAAGCAATGGACACACAAGGACCAATTTCTAAGTTACTGCATGTAGAGTCTGAACCAATGGAGTTAGTTCTGGAACATGAGCCAGGTCCAAAGGTTGTGTGTGGGGTACAAGAGCCTGCCATGGAAATGATGCACGAACCTGACCCTGGGCTTGTGCTAATTCTAGAGGACCCAAATCATGAGGTACAAGAACTCTCTGAATTGCCACGTCATGGCCCAGAGTCTGCCATCAGTGCAGTGGGCTCTGAGCTTGACGTGGTTATTCATCCCCAGGAAAAATCCACCATAGGACATGTCGTCCCTGGATCAGTAACACATTTGGCAGACTCCATCCCCGAGATTAGAGATAGAGAATCCGTTGCCAAGGCAGTAGAGACAGTATTTAATTCAGTCCATGAACCTAGCAGAGAAGGCCTTGATCTTTTAGATGCTAAGATGGAGTGTGTGCCTGAACCATTACATAAGAAAATCCATCATGAACTCAATACGGTCTCTGTAGAGGAAAAAGTGCTTGCGTTAGGTGTTGCTGAAATTAACCAAGGAATGCGTCCTGTAAATGAGCAGTGTACTGAACTTGGAGTGGAAGTAAAGTTTTTCTTACAACCAGTCCTAAAGACATTCGAGGAAGGGACAAATAATGAGAACTTAAGTAGTGGTTTTCATTTAGTTTCCCATAAAACAGAGTTGAAATCAGAAGAGACCTCCCTGCAGGTGGTTTCCAAAGTAAATTCTGTTTTGGAACCTGGGAAGATTGAAATACCCAGTAAAGTGGCTCTAATGGAAGCAGCAACTACAGCAGAGAGTGGTTTGCCCATGGAACTAAAATCTTTGGACAATAAGCTGGACTCCAACTGCATTCATTCTGATATGGAGTCTAGCATGAAGCATAATTCTGAAAGCTCAGAAAAAACGTCCATTGCTAGTGATATTGAATGTGACCCAATTATTGGGAATGCTAACAAAGAACAGAAATCTGTAGATCTAACAGATCCTAATGCTGTTTCTGACCCTGAAATAAAACGGCAGCAGGTATCTCTGATTGCTTCTCATACTGACTGTAGTAAACTTTGTCTGGAAGAGCCCAAGCCTTCCTCCATTGAGCTTGGCATGGACAATCATAATCAATGCAAAGGTCCAGTTGCTGTCCCAGAGCAAATTGCTGCTCTTGGTGGAATTGCTGATCTCTCGCCTGGTTCTGAAGTTCAGGTTACTCTTGATCACATAATTCAGGATGCGTTGGTGGTTTCCTTCCGCCATGGAGACAGAATCTTCTCAGGGGTTCTAATGGATCTGTCTAAAAGGTATGAAGGGTGCTGGGTGTCCTGCTTATATTTTAACATCTATGTAGTGGCTTATTTGGGTAATTTCAAATATTTTATATTTATTTGCGTCAACATGAGTCTTCATTGTAATGTAAATGGGATACAGTAAGCACTAGTTTGTGCAACTAATAATACATTAAGGGTCTGTTGACACCTTGGAGTGTAAAAAATGTCTTCAGGGGTAACCAGACATGTAATGATCTGGTTGTACAGTCTTTTTATGTAGTGTATGGCCACCCTATATCTACCAATGATATTATTAATAGAATATATTTATTTCAATGTAATTCAGTTGCTAGGGAGCCCCGAATGCCAGTTCTGCTAGTTGATGGTTGCATGCTGGTAACCAGGTATGCAGTTGATATCCAGGAGCTTATGATCTTTTACATTCGCTGTACATCTGTTGGCTGGTGTGTGGCCATATATTGTATGGTAAGTGTGTGAAGAGGGAGCATGTTTTATCATACATGCAGGTGCTGCTTTATAGCTGTACAAAATAGTTTTGCACCTGGTAAAACATAAATCAGACCAGAAAACATAATTAACTGTTGGTCTACAGCTGTCTTAAAGAAAAGATTCTCAAATATTTACCTTTCTTTTGGATCCAGGTCTCCCTGGGGTTAACCAGCCTAACTGACAGGAACACCTTTTAGCGGTGTTTGAGGCCATGTTCTGTTTGAAGCAGTGACATTGACATTCTAAATGTCTCTGAATTACATAGAACCTGGCCATGGCTGAGAGGTGGTAATTAAGCAGAGGCTGTTTGGACCTGGGGGACCTTTTCCTAAAGGTTACGTTGTGTTTGGTTGCTAATTTTGTGTTTTAGCAAGGATTAGTGTTGTACCTCATGTCTGTTTTTGAACTTTAGGTCCCAAAGTGAAACAATAGTTTAAAACAAAAATTGTAAGCAGGCAGGATGCTCATAGAAGAAGGGGGTGGATGATGTCCTCTTTATATCAATCCATGCTTACCTGACTGTTTGAGACCTTTTCTGTAATGTACATTGGTCTGCTCATTTTACAATGCCTACCCCTGGCTGCCCAGAATGAAGTAACTTGCGTGAGTTTTTTCATTCCTGGACGATCAGAAGACCGGTACCTGGAAGACGAGCAAGTGAAGATGGCAGCGCCAATACCCAAACGAGTGGTGAGTGATTAACAAATTGGGATCAGGCAGGTAAAGTTCTTTTAGTGCAGAAAGAACATCTCCTTTTCTTTCTGTAATAAAGAACCTACTTTTACTTTTGACGTTAAAGTGTACCTTAACTCAGAATTTTCACTTTACATAAAAGGCTTCTTTTTCAATGCAACGCCCCAGGAAGGAAGTTGACAAAGGAAGAAGAACAGGAAAAAAAAAAAAAGATGGCGGCACCTGGAGCGCCGGCCCTGGGACAACGCGGGACCCGATGCAGGATGCCCTCGGGGTGATTGGACTTGTCCTGTGGGATAAAAGGGAAGTGTTTGTTTTTTTTTAGGTTTAGTTCCTCTTTAAGTTCTGCTTTTAGTTGACATATTGTATGGCAACCTACATATGTCAGAAGGGCCAAACTTTGGCATACCATTCTGCTTTACTTTACAACCAGTGGCAGTGAGCTTTGCTGAATTTTTTACTGCTGCAACAATTTATTTTGGGGGCATTGAGCGGCCGCGGTAGATGCTGTAAGCAGTAACTGCACCAGTCCCAACAAGTCTGAACTTAAGGAGCCTTATTTTGAGTCTGATGCTTTAGGAGGAGTATGGAAGGTATAACTGGCCTGTCAGCTGCCTTGCTTCATTCAATGTCTCCCCTCCTCAGGGTGTACAATATGCGAGGCCAGGCAGCTGCCAGACTTTGGTTGCCCTTTGGACTGTCTTTGTTCCTTTCTATTGTGACCGTATTGGGTAAAAACTGCTTTGCCACAGTAGTTAAAAATGTATGATTGCTTTGTTGGCATTTGTCACTTGTTTACTTGTGAACAGTTATTGGAGGGTTAGCAGCTCTGTAACCTTTTATGTGATTTCATCTGCACCAGTCAGCAGGCTCAGGACTGTCCCTCAAGTGTATCCTTCATTCTCCATCCCTGGGAGCTACATAAAGGGTTATGTAAGGAAGTGAATGGAGGTGGGGCTTTCCCTGTGGCTGCTGGGACTGAAAAAATAAGTGCAGGACTCATGTCATCCCAGCCTGGCCAGTCAGGATGGTTGATGATTGAAACTAGAAAGAAGGTGGTGCTACCCATACCAGGACAGGTGTGTATTTAAAAAAAAAAAAAATAAAAAAAAAATAAAAAAAAAGCGAGTAAGGTTAACCCTCCTGCAATATTGGACCTGTCAGATTGCCTTAAGCTTGTCCTGGGAGCGAGAACACTCCCAGAGGAGCATAGGTCTAATGTGAAGTGGAATTGACTTTGGATTTCTCTGGATTGTGAAAGAGAGAAACACTTGAATTAAGCATATTAAATAATTGTTTTGTGCTTTTACCTGCAACTTTCCACATGTGACATGGTAATTACACCTAAAAGGTGGTAAAGATGGTGATCTCTGTAATGCAGCCCTCAGAGGTTTTTTCTTCTGTGTAGATTCCTGGCAAGCACCGTTTTCAGGTGTCGGGGACCACAGATCAGTGTTGGTGTGTCTTGTGATGACATTATCACTCTTCTCATCACTGAAATAAGGGGAGCTTTTTGTAATGTCTACGGACAACCTAAGAATCGCCTCTGCTTTAAATCAATTATAGTGGGCTGGGAGATGGGTTATCCCTATTCTAGAGATAATATTAATAGGCAAGTATTGAAGTATATTTAAACCCTTTAGATAATTATTACTTTGTTACCCCAATTAGAGAGATGAACCCACCTCCCTGATAACTATTGTTGCCAAAACTGAATATGAGGTAAATCCACAATTTTGAGCTGTGACAATTTTGACCAGGAAATTACCTGGTTTTGTTGAGATTTCATTTTGTTCATGTAAACTGTAGACAAAAAAAAGATAGATTTTAAGCATATGCCTTCTGAAAAAAATCACCAATCCCAACCATCTGATGTGCCATATTTGAACATGCTAGCATCACGCTGGATGTGCAGCAAATAATTCTTGCCCAGGTATGATAAAACATCTTCTTCTCCTTGATGACACCTTGCCAGGTCATAGATCAGCCAACTGCAGACCTGAATGCATTTAATTGAGGATGAAAGCAGGATCATCTTGTAGAGGACACAGGATGGTGAACTGAGGTGTCTCAAGTGAAAGGAAAGTATGAGAAGCCGAGGATTGTGTTATCCAGCAGTTACTGCTCATAACAGATTCTTAATGTTTACAGAAACATTAGTCTTGGGAATGTAATGAGGAGCCAGATATTTTGATTTGAATCACTGTAAAATCCACCTAAAAATTGTTTTTATAAACTGCAGCTTTATTTTTCTATGTTACTTCGTAGGTGGTTATTGAGGTCTCCTGTGTATGACCATCGTAATTTTTTATGGTAATACTTGTAATTTTTAGGTTTTACTTCCTATGGACACATTCTGGGAAAGCTATGCTTTACTTCTATATATGGAAAAGCCGAGGAAAGTTCTTGTACTTCTAAAGGAAACCCTTTTAATGTCTGGGCTGTGAATTGGGTTGAGGTAAAAGTAATGGTGTTAATTATACTCCCTTTTTGTGCTTCTGATCCAAAGATGTTCAGCTGCAAATTCCTTAAACACTTGTGGTCAGTGAGCCCTGCTTTGTATTTCCCCATAATAGTTGTGAAGCCATAATCTGCATTTTTTCCTGGTACTCAGGGACACTGTAGAATAAAGCCCCATACTTACCCTTAAATGACTAATAAAATATCTGTGAATTGTTAGAAGAGTGTAAATACCAAGTGTGTTAGTAAGATGGCTTGTACTAACTCATCTCATAGCAATTCAAGATGAATCTGAGAACGCCGCTGTATTGTCTGTCTTCCATTTTAGGTCGTTAGTAATTTACAGGATGTAATATTTATAAATATGTATAATCACACAGTGTAACCCTTGTAATAACTTGGTACATTCATTTCTGCCCCACTCAATGCCCCCCCCCCCCCCCCCTTTGCTACACATAAATACCTAAATCAGTGATCATGTGACATGAGAAAATTTTCTGCAGTGTGGGGGTTTATTCCAGGATTAATATTATTAAACAGTATATAGCGCCAACATATTATGCAGCACTGTACATTAAATAGGGGTTGCAAATGACAGGCGAATGCAGACAGTGACACAGGAGGAGAAGACCCTGCCCCGAAGAGCTTACAATCTAGGATGCCTTTAATGCTTTTTAGACCCCACTTTTTTTGTGCCTATGCTTTGTGCTGCAGGGGTCATTACACCTGGAAGCTTGTACTTGGTATTGAATGTTCAGAATGTGCTGTGAATGGTAATATTGAACTCCTTTACCTAAAGTATTTTCCTAAAAATGTGTCCTGCTTCAGAAATCCGTAGACAGAGGCTTGGTTTTTTAGAAAAAACTTTGTGCTGTAGTTATGCAAACTCATCATGTTCTTCTCACCTGACCAGTATCCATATTCTTTATCTTTATACGGCTATAGGTCACAGAGCCCAAAAGCAAAGAAGCCAAAAACTTAGCATAGCAGCCATAAACTAACTGTCTATGTAAACACTTCTGTTACTTGCCAAACCTTGTTCTGGTAATGAGAAATCTGAAGTCTGATGGGACGTTGATCCTTCTGGACGTATTATTCTCTTTGGTTTCCTGCAGCTTTTCACTTGTTCCTCTTGCAGACCTTAACATCATTGCAGAACAAAGGAGTGGTGTGGAGGTAAGCTGGGGGATCCAGTAAGATCTGTCAGGGACCAAGGTGATTAAAAGTCTCTGTTTCCTGATTGCCTTGAAATGATTTCTGATGAACATAAGTGCTGTGGTGGGAAGTGGGTAAGTATATAAACATGCATAGCTGTGTAAGTCCTGTAAAATCAGTTGAAGCAAAATGAGGTCTTGTGACTGCATTGTTCGCCTTATCGCTGCTGTGCACACCTGCTGTGGTTTCAGGCTGGGTGACAGGAATAAAGGAAGATGGTTGTTGCTCGCTTTAATCGGCATATTGTAGGCTAGCTTTTTACACCACGTCAGTGCTAGCCCAATGGGCATAGGACCAAGGTATTTTATTTGAACTTTTTTGTGGTTTTGAAACTTTGATTGTTCTAGAGCATCTGTGACCATTTTAAATGGTAATTTATCTTTCCTGTTAAAAAGGGTGATAAATAAAAGAAAAGCAGCTCTTTCAGTCAGTGAAAAAAATCGGATATAAAATCTGATGTAAAGGATAGCATGTCTCCCCTTACTGACTTCCCCTTGCTTTGGTCATCTTGATTAGCTGGAATGAATTAGCATGGAAGTTACTTAGTTCTGGTACAAATGTTGGGCAATATAGCTATAGGTGGGCAAGTAGTTAAAAGTAAACGAATAAGTACAAAAACACGCATGCCCAAACTTTTTTGGCTTGCGAGCTACTTTTAAAATGTCCAAGTCAAAATGATCTTCCAGCAATAAAAACTTGGACTTAATAACTCATGTGAGCGGTAGAGTTTATTTTGAAAGGCAGGGCTCCATGATCTATTCGCATTGCCTTTGCGATCCACCTGTTGGGCACCCCTGGTTTAAAGGTAAATAAAAAAATTAAATAGGAAAAGATTTTATGGCAAAACGGTTTTACAGCCAATAAACAGACCTTTTTTTTTTGTCCTTTTAGTTTTGCTTTAGAACATACATTTAATGATGATGTTCACACATGATGTGATTTTTGTCTCCGTGTTTCCCTTCAGATGTGATGAGCCCTGTGCAAGTTGTTTTTTTCTGGTCCAAAGTCTTGATCAAAGAACCTGGTTGAGTTTGTCAGTTATTGAACATTTCCTAATTGTGCCTAAGGAAACTGATATATTAGTGGGTGAGCTGACATATTGAGTTGTTGACAACTATTCATCTTGAGGAAAATCTGGGAAACTATTGTTAGGTCCTGGATCACACTAGTGGACAGACCAATCACAAGTCATCAAAAGTTGTGATTCAACATATGTTCATTTGATTTGAGCTTACAGTATTTTGAGGTGTGTTTATTTTTCTCTCATAGGGAAATGTTCCGTTTTTTTTTTTTATTTATTTGGTGCGGAGAGCCATATACTTTCTCCCTATGCAGTTCAAATTTGTCACTTATTATCATTAAAAGGAGCTAGTACTGTTTTAAGAATTTGGGCTGCCATTATTGACATCTGACTTTACTTCAACTTTTCTGCTCTAAAATTTGTTCCAGGTCAGTCATTTAGTATCGGGGCAAATGAGTGTGGGCTGTTGCCTATCCAGGTATTCTCTCCAATCCCCACCTACTTATTTTATCAGAGACTTTGCTGTGTTGCTGTAGCGGAGCTGAGGTATGAGTGGCCAATCAATAGACCCATCTAATGTCACATGGGCGGGGGGCTGTGACATCATCCACCTAGGCAAACTCCGGTTCAGAGGTAGCAATGGAACACAAATCATTTCATATAGCTTGGTGAGGGGGGTGGCCATTCCCTTTATACCATATACTTTATACCATATATACAAGTGACAATGTCTTTTAACGTTAGGTTTTGTACATTGAAGTGGATTAGACTATCTGGTTTATCATGCATATAGTGTAAAATATTTGTCCTTGATTTTATAAAAAAAATTACAATTTTTAGATGAAATCTCCATAGAAACAGTTGTCCTGATGTAACATTTTCCATCCTTCTGTTAATCTATTCGGAATCTTGGTAACCTTCTTCTTTACCAACAGAGCTTTTTCCTTCACTTAAACCTCTAACTCCCCGCAAACATTAGAGGAGAGAAGAATGTATTAATAATGAGACTGATGTAGGTCAGAGATATATGGAAAGGAGATGGTACACAGATGCTGCAGCTATGTACAGATGTCAAGTTTCTGTTGTTGGGAGCAATTTTTCACAATTAGCAGCATAGGAAATGACAACAGTTGCCCGATCAGTTGTTGGACTGCTGTGTACGCACACACTGGAACATGTCTGTAGCCTTAGAGCCATGCCGGTGTTTATGTAAAATGAATCCATTTTGGTGCATTCACAAGTACTAAAATGTGTCCTGTTGGGTTGGCAATTAATAGTAATAAAATCTGTGTAGTGTATATTTTTATCAAGCAATGCATGTGTTTTTATAGTGTTTATTTTGACTTTTCTGGTAATCAGTAGAATAAACCTGTCAATGTATGCTTATATGGTGCTCACAGATTGTGTTTATAGCACTGCTGCCTAATGAGCTTGTGTAGACAGGTGCTGTTTTCCTGTTTTTGAAAAGTTCATAAAACACAATAGGCCTGACTTACTAAAGCTCTTCAACCCTGGAGAGGATGCACTTCCACCAGTGAAGCTGGGTGGACCAGGAATGGATCTGGTCCAGGATTCAAAACATTTGCTAGCAAATGAATCCATTTCCGGTTTTCTGGATCACCCAGTTTCACTGATGAAAGTGTACCCTCCAGCCTTGGAGGGCTTTATTAAATAAGGCCCAGTGGGTGACGGTGTGAACAACCATTCTTGGACTATGTTTGACCTGTTGTGCTCTTTGCTTCTTTGGATGCAGCAGATCCTCCTGTTGGTTTTGTTTTGCAGGTAAAGTTTGTATTTTATGGAATGCATTTGTGCAGTCTTGGGTTCAAATGCAAAAGGCAGCTGAAGGTGTAACTAAAGGATTTATTGTCTGTCTCTGGCACACAATCTCATTGCATTCTGGAATATAGGTAATGGAGCAAATCCAACCCGTTCTCTGCTTCTTTACTTGCAACCACAAGTTAACTTTCACTCACGGGTCACTATTGCACCAAAAGTAGTTATTTCATTTAAAAGTCTGGAGAGCTCAGTGAAAGTTCTTCAAATGGGAGGAATAGACAGAAAGGGGCAGAAGTGTTCTGGGGGGTGGCTTTAGATATCCAAAATCACATTAATAAGATGAGGGCCCTAAATAGATGAGACCTGGGATAATGATTTTATTTCTAACGTTGGGCGTTTTAAAAAGTCTATCTATTGCCTTCTGGCTTCTATAATGACCTTTCTGGCCTTAAAAGATGTATCAAAGTATTGTATCTTTGTTTTCTGTAATCCATAACTGCTAAATAATCAATTGCTGTAGTCTGGTTTATAAAAGCAAGTTTGATTGGCTTTCTGGCTTTTTACTCCATAATAACACTGTGGAATAAAACTGTAATTGAGCTGTGTGATATTCACATTGTGAACTTGTAACATGGTTGATATTTGTTTGGTAGGAGCGATGTGAAACAAGGGTTCTTCTTGTCTTTGCATTGGTTAATGTTGTCGTAGGTAACACTACTACATATTGGAGAGAAACTTCATATGACATCTATTGGGCTCTGTGCCGCAACACTGCTAGCCACAGCCCTATCAGGACCTGGTATTTGTCCAGGAAGTGACAGGACATTTCCTGTTCTCTTCTTCCTTCTTTTCCCTGAGGGAATAGAGCATTGACATTCACTACACTGTTCTAGTATGAATGCAGCCTTTTTTCCTGCCAGAGCTAGCCCTCTCACCCTGGGCTTTACAAAATGTAACTTCCACATCTCCATACTGAATCAGAAGGATGTGTATACAAATCTTCAAATGATGTCAACCTTACTAGATAGAAAGTGCTTTTCTCAGTTTATACATTTGTTCTGTACTTGGTGAGGTAAAATAATGAGAAATTATTGGCCTCTAATGTGATTACAGTAAATTCTGGTAGTTTTTATCTGAGTGCCAGCTGAGTACTATTATTTATACAGGGGTCACTGCCAGCCTATAGCTTCCTCACACCCAGCTTAAAGGTTTCTGGGGAGAATACTGTGTGTGCACATATATATTATATATTATCATATTTGCTCAGTGCTCTTTGGCACAGTTTCATTGCAGATATGTTTACAGACCACCATTTGCACCTGCTGCATCTGACCAGTAAAACTGATGTTCATGTGAAGTCTTTGTTTGACCAGTATTCATTCTATATTGACTTAAACAAGTCTGTCAGGGCTTGTACATAATAGCACTAGATTTTTATTCGGGGTATATCGGCTCTTTATTGTATTACATTTCTCACCTGCCCATTGTTCTGCCAGATCTAAAAGGCTCCCGCTTCCTTAAAACATCTGCAGAAAAATATTCAGAATTTGGTGTACATTGTGCTGGCCTTTAACCCGTGCCCTGCCTTCCATTCTTAACTTTAGTTGGCTGGACTCTTTTTGCTATTTGCTTAAAGCTTTAAATATTTGTAAAGACCCAACCCCCTACATTGCATTATTAGAGCTGTGAGCACCTTTTAGACTGCAAGGTCAATACTGTGATGATCAGAGAACTTTCAAAGAAAAGCTGTATGACCAAGGAAGAACTTTATAGTTATACACCTGAGATCTAATGTGAACAGGCACTGCTAGCTGCATGGAGAGGTGTGATAACTACAAGAAGGGGCTATACAAGGACACTGGCTTCAGGCTGTGAACATTTTCAGCTGTCATAATACATCCTTGGCAGATGCCATCTTTACATATGTTGTAGATGTGTCTGGTAGCATATTCACAGATCTCACAAAATTGTTGGGCACAACCTTGGGTGTACTGTAAGGGTTTGTGAGACCCTGCTGCAAGTAGTTCTTTGTTATAACCCTTATATTGGTGGCTGTAAAAAGGTTATTGGGTAACTGAACTGTACCCACTGCTCTGCTATTTGATTACATGCAGTATTGTTCTGGTTGGGCCTTTGTATTACAGCCTCAAAGACTTCTATGGGTCTACGTCTATAGTGGTGTAATGTGCGGGCATGATTAGGACAACTCTGGATGTATATATGGATCTCTGGAGGGGGGAAAAGAGGTTAGTCAGGGAAAGCGGCCAAATAGGACAGAATGTAATTGGCCCTTAAATCAAACTTAAAACCAAGAACAAAAAAGTAACATATTGCAGGTTACCAGTCCTGTCATGTGACGGCTGCATAAATGTCTCAAGAATTTATAGGGAAGAGCAGCAATAAAATGCAACATTTATAGCACTTTAGTGTTCTGGGAAAAAGGACACAGAAATTAGGTTTACAAACAAAGCGTTTTAATATAATTATCTGTGTTTTTAAGACTTTTTGCAAGTTTTTACAGAAACCACTTCAGATATCACCTAATTAAACTTTAAACCAGAGGCCCCCAACCCCTGGCCGTCTGACAGGTGGGCTGCAGCTCTGACCGGTGCACCCCTGCCCCCCAGCGGGTTCAGAAGAAGAACCCCACTTGGGGGGGCACCAGCCAGAACCGCTGACCATGTCTCCTGTACGAATTGCAGGCTCAGGGTGGTGGTTAGGTTGTTTCTATGGACAGGCTCAGATCTGTGATGGTAAAGTGGGCAGGTTCTGCCATCATGACCTCACTATGGGGGAAGTTTCTTCCTCTTTGAGTGACACACGGCTCCCCGTACATGTGCAGTCTGGAGTCTGAAAATTTAGTGGTGCGTGAGCTCCAAAAGGTTGGGGACCACTGCTTTTGGGTGGTTAATTTCTGTCCGAATTTATATGTCTAAAAGCGGTACATTGTTTTTCATGAAAATTTATTTTACAGTATATTTATATTAGTATGAGTAATATTTTTGTTAATTTTTTTTAAAAAAATTAAAAACCATTTAAAAAAAATCATTTTTTAAAAAATGTATTCATTTTAATCTTTAGACATGATTTTGTGTTTCAAACTTTATTATACTACTATTTTTGTACTGTAAAATACATTTTCATGACAGACAATGTACTGCTTTTACAGATATAAATCCACTGTATTGCATTCAATACAGTAACTTTGTATTGAATGCAATACAATTTAATTTGAAATTCCAGCTGCGCCCCCCAATGCAATGGCCGGCCGCACGCATGCACGTCACCGGGAACTTCCCAGTGACTCATCAGATGCAGAGGACACCAGCCGGAGGAAGTCAGGAGATGGTAAGGGTGAAGGAGGACGCCGGCGGATCAGGTAACGTTCTGTTTACTATTGGTTTTCACAGTTTTAGCTACCCCAAGTGTGATTTGGGGTTACCGCTTTCAGCATCACACTCGGGGTTACTGCTGGGGAGGTTAAACAACACCCAGAGGTTTATTCTATTATTATATCGATCATTTAGCCTGTTGTACAGCCTAGGTAAAGACAGTCTGCCAGGTTGTTTTTGTACAAAAAGATATGGCACCACTGTGTGCGCACAAGCATGGCCCCAGCCAAATGAATGGGGTAAGTGGAGCTCATGCTCAGTAATTCTGAAGTAGTTCTGAAACTCATTCCATGATGGAGGTCAAAGATTTTGATTTCAAGTATATGGAAATGATTTTTTGGGACAAAGCCAGGAATCAGAAAGGACTTCATCTTCCGGCAGCAATGGTATAAGCAGCTTGGTAAATTTAGAGAAAACCATACCTTTCGATTTTTACCAGTGTTTCGTCATTTGGACTTTAAGTCTCTAGTGCAGGTCAGAGAAATGTATAATATATCTTTGGTTGTGTTATCAGTCACAGCATAAAACTGAAAGCAGTAAAGGTGACTGCTTGGTAATGATATTTCTAGTTCTAGCATTGCACAAAATTAAACCCTTTAAGCATCGAAGATTTGAGGGTCTCCATTAAGATAAATAAAAGTGCATCCTAAAGTCTTAAAACCTGCCTTAGACTTCAATTCAGGTTGCTCATTTTCTCTGGGGAAGAAACAAATATTCTGAATTTCATGTTTTAAATGTAGAAAATTTTGTTTTTTTTTTTGTTTTTGTTTTTTTACTAATGCTATGACTTTTTCTATTTAAGGTTTGGACCACATGGAATCCCTGTAACCGTTCATCCCAAACGAGAATACAAAAACAAACCAGAGGAACCTATCCAGGTACAAAGCACATCATTCCAGGAAGACGCGAAAGAGGAAACCAATAATGAGAATGGAACCGCTCAGACAGATGCTTCTCCCGTCCAATCCAGTGAGCCCTGTGGAGTTCATAACCTGTGGACTTCAAAGCCTCCTCCACTTTTTCATGAAGGAGCTCCTTACCCCCCTCCTTTGTTTATCAGGGACACATATAACCAGTCAATACCTCAACCTCCTCCACGTAAAATTAAGAGACTCAAAAAGAAAATCTACAGGGAAGAACCCACTTCAATAATGAACGCTATCAAACTAAGACCCAGGCAGGTATTATGTGACAAATGTAAAAATGTTGTGGCAGATAAAAAGGAGGTTAGGAAGACTGGTACGGACTCTTTAAAACTAGAAGAAGGAAAACGAAGGAGGCATGAAAGTGTAACTACTGTGAATAAAAAACTTAAAACTGATCACAAAGTGAATGGAAAAAGTCAGAATGAAAGTCAGAAGCGGAATTCTGTGTCCAAGGTTACAAATCTTAGTCATGGTCGAGGAAAAGTAGTCAAAGTGGCTTCTCAAACCAATACTTCAAAAACCCAGCTTCACACAAAAAAGGTACTGCAAAGCAAAAATATGGATCACGCAAAGGCTCGTGAAGTATTAAAAATGGCCAAAGAAAAGGCACAGAAAAAGCAAAAGGATGCATCTTCCTCTAAAAATTCCCACAATAAAGTCCACTTTACACGGCGCCTTCAGAACACAAGCTCAGGGACTCTTCCACCAAGACTACGTATAAAACCTCAAAGGTACCGCAATGAGGAGAACGACTCTTCGCTCAAGATCGGACTTGACAGTTTGCGAAGCAGCAAGATGGGTATCAAGCCCCAGACTCGCCACAATGCCACTCGTTCAGCAGGTGAGGCTACTTCAAATGGCCCTCAAGAGGCCAGCAGTGATATTCAGAACACAGAAAGTGTCTATGTACCACCTGGCGAACAGGATGAGCAGCAAGCACTGAGCAAGCGAGGCAGCAAAAGCAATATCACAGTTTACATGACCCTAAATCAAAAGAAAGCAGACTCTTCCAGTGCTTCAGTGTGTAGTAGTGATAGTACAGATGATTTGAAATCTACCCACTCTGAGTGTAGTTCTACTGAAAACTTTGATTTCCCCCCAGGCAGCATGCATGCACCTTCTTCATCATCTTCCTCCTCTTCAAAAGAAGAGAAAAAGTTGAGCAATTCCTTGAAAATTAAGGTGTTTTCCAAAAATGTCTCTAAATGCGTGACCCCTGATGGCAGGACCATATGTGTTGGGGATATCGTATGGGCCAAGATATATGGCTTCCCATGGTGGCCCGCCCGCATACTTACTATAACTGTCAGTCGGAAAGATAATGGCCTGCTTGTGCGGCAGGAAGCCCGCATATCATGGTTTGGGTCCCCAACCACCTCCTTTCTTGCTTTGTCACAGCTGTCCCCCTTTTTAGAAAACTTCCAGTCCCGATTTAACAAGAAGAGAAAAGGTCTTTACCGCAAGGCCATCACCGAGGCAGCCAAGGCTGCCAAGCAGCTCACTCCAGAAGTGCGGGCCCTTCTGACACAATTTGAAACGTGATCCCTGCCACACACATAAGGTAGGCAAGTTTAGTGGTTTTTTTTTTTTTTTTTTTTTTTTTTTTTTTTTTTTCGTTTCTTTTCATAGCTTAGACATATAAATATTTTTAAACTTCTTTTTTTCATGTGGTCTTGGCTGGAGTCAGATATCTCCCTTTTTGTTTAAAAGTCTACACAAGCTTCATTTGTGGTAGCCCACATTTCACTTAAAGATACAGAAATGAACAAAATGTACAATTTATGCAATGACAGCTCTCTACTAAGCAGGCTTCAAATGGCATTGTGTTTATGTAGCCTGTGCGTGAAAGTAGACCTGTCAACTGTAATTTAATTTTGTTTTTTGCAGTTTGTCATTTATCCAGCTCACCTGTGATAGTGGTTCATGTTATTAAAAAAAAAAGTATAATGTACATAAGTTCAATCTAAAGTGTAGCAATTTTTTTTAAATAAATTCATTACTGGGACAGAAGTTTAGATCAAACCTTAAAACATACATGACCAGTGTGATATGGTCAAATAAAATTGAATGGTTCAAAGGAAAAAAAAAAAGAAACTCCAGTTTTTCTTCTTGCTCCTTTTAAAGTTGTTCCAATTAAGACTTATTGTGATTTGTTAAATGTCTCATTGTTACATTTTTTGGATGTATCTTTCTCAAATGCATATTTTTTTTCCAGTTTGTTTTTCATTAAGGTATCTGTTTGCAGGTCAGAAAATATGAAACAAATGTAATTGTATTGCTCTGAAATGTACAAAAAGTGTAAATAAAAGCCACTAAATCTGATTTTGTTTTGTGTGTTACTGAGAAAACTTTGGAGAGCAGCTTCACATAACAAGCAAGGGTGTAAAAAAAACAAACGGGGGAAAAAAAGAAATTGTGCAATTCTGACGTCTGTATGGTGGAACAGAACACGGCAATTCTTGCTTTTCCATTCAGATCACAAATCACTCAATAAATTCTGTGGTCAGAATAAATGTTAGTCAACACTGAATAGGTAAATGTAGTTATGACGACAGTCATGCCTGATGGTTTTTTTTAGTTTAAAGGATTCAAAGACATTTGTATAGTAGGGAATTATCCTGAAAACCAAAGTGGATTTAGTTATTTTTATTTTTTTAACCCAATGGACAGATTTATTTGTCATGAGAAACAAAAATAAAAAATGTGTGGTTTAACTACTCTAGCCACAATGGGTAAAAAAAAAAAAAGTTAAAGCTTTATACACAGTTTGTGGGTATTAGTGGCAAACCAGAGGTTGCACAGAGGTTTTACTTCATCATAAATGAACTTTAAATACATATATTTAGAAATGTTATATTTGGGGTATCCATGTTGAAATTATTACCAGTGAAAGCTGCTACTTTATACTACCACTAATGCACCATTTCACAAATTGGTTTGACTGTAATGCCCACATACACTTAGTGACATATTTAAAAGCAGTGATTGCAACATTCACCCAACATTTACTGCAGGTCAATCAAAACAAACCATGAAGAATTACTTGCAGTGAATGTCAGATTTAAAACTATACCCCTTAGTTTCTAGCCCATGGAATAATAAATTATTTACTCAGGATTTATGTATTTTTTTTTTTTTACACCACAAATAATACATGGAATGCTAAAGTCAATGTGTAAGTGAATACAAGGTAAAGTCAAGAAATAAATATACATACAATAGAAAAAAGTATACATTGTTCTGTCACAAACTGCTGAAATATGATTTTTATATTTGTGATAATGCTGCCATTGAAAATGCAACAAATTCTAATTAAGCAAAGGGCTGTAATGAATACAAAAATATTAGTGATCACCGTAAGTAAAAGCAACCAAAATAGCATTCAGTCACCTGCGTGGGTTTACCTATCGTTGCCATTGGTATGATGTTAGCCCAGTATTAGATTGTTTTGCAAACAAATATGCTTTCCTGATATGATACTCTGAAGATTTGCACAGAATCGCCCAAAAAAAAGTTTATAATCACTTTAAAGTTCATATGAATTGTTCTCTTGTCACAACTTGAATAAAAAGCTATAAACCAATAGAAATAAAAAAAAAAACGACCCTAAAGGATTAGATTAGAGAGTTACTAGCTACACAATACAACAATGTATTTATAATATAAATATTGCATGGAAGTAATTTCGTTTTTATGTTTTCTCTCCTGCAAACAGAAACTGCAATTCAATTTTTTATAACACTATCCATTTTTTTATTTGCTTTGATCTATGTTTATGGGTATATTTTTATTTTACATTCATCTTAAAGTGAAGCATTATATGTATTTTGTAATTCTGGTGATCTATTAACACCTTAAGGTAATTGCTAATCCCAAAATCAGATAATGAAAGGGTTTAGTTCTTATATAAAGGGCATTCATACTCATTAATTTAATTTTTAAGCAACAGACTATTTTCCAAATATTTTTATTCTTTTTTTAAAGTAACCCTGATCCCTTCTTCTTTCTTCTGTGACAAACATCTGCTCTGCCTCCTAAAATTACCTTTAAAGAGAACCTGTACTAAAATCATAATGTATTTACATTACATTCTAAGCATATTAAACACATCCCTCATCTCTGTAACCTATAGCATGTGGAGAGTTTATATGTTGAACATTTACAACACATTGAAATTTTAGCTCTTTCCCTAGAACTTTCTATTGCAAAAGAATCTTGGCAGGCTTCCAGCACTCACAATTTTTTTTGTAACATTCTTCATTAAAAAGAACAGTGACAATGGAATGTGAGATATACACAAAGAAGATAAAAATATTCATAAAGGATAGCACCATATGTCATGTCAGTATTCTTTGCTGAATTCTCAGATTCTTTTTTCAACAATCAGGAGTTTTTTCTCAACTGTTAGAAATCTACCGACTCTCACCTCTGAAGTCTTTGTTTTTCATCTTTATGAAAGTAACCTCACATTAAAAGCAGTTAGAAAATTTAGGGGCGGATCGTTTAAAGCACTTTTTCCGCTGGATAAGAAAATGCAGTAACAATGTTTAAAGTCTGTGCGCTCTTTAACAAAACAAAAGGAAAAAAAGACATACATATTACATTGTGGGTTATCTTTACATTAATGTATAGTTACTTTTTAGGCATTATAACTTTTTTAAGGCAAACTAAGAATACAGAGATAAAATACTACCACAAAAATGTTTTTCAACTCTTTTCTGATTAAGGGTAAAAAAAAAAAGTCTCATGGGACATAAACAGCAGGTGCTGTGTATACAAACTGGTAACTTATTTGGATGTCCCATTTGAGAATATTCCTGGCCTATGAAAAGAAAGGACCTTTGCGCGTGCCCAGAACATGATATAGCGGCTGTATATGTCTCTGAGTCGGCTTGTGGTCAATCAGGAAGAACCTTGATACAAAAAAAAAATACATAATACTTAGGTTTCTGCCTTAAAAATGATTTTAGAAAACGTGATTTATAAATCTTTTGTTAGTTAAATGGGGTATATATTTCTGGTACCACATCCCTAGTTCAACAACTTCATACACCATACAAATTAAAAATGTCATCATTCAATTTAAATCCACTTAACATGATAAAACCTCATATAGTTCAAAAATAAAAAAAAACTTTGACTATCTATTAAAAGGGTTAATCAAATAATCTTTGATTTACAAGTTTTTGAGTCGTTTCACTATTCAGCTTTATCAGAAGGACTTTGAAGACACATCAAATAAATCAGAAATATTTGCAAAATACATAGATACATACAAACATATTTTTACAATGTCAAAACTTGTTTTAGTCTGATCAAAAACTTTATTGTACTTTATTATCACCACATTGTGCAGAGATCAAAAGGAACCATGCATATAAATACGTCATCACTTCGACAGCTTAAAAATACATGATAGTCTACTATGTATTTTTATAATTAGGAATATCTTATGGGAGCTAAGAACTATGACAACATAGTAAACACATTTCAGGATCCTATGATTTATTTAAAATATTCATGCAAACTGGCCATATCTGTATTTTATTATTTAATAGCCCATGGCTTGCAATAGCTTTACATCCCTAAAATCCTTAAAGACACACCACTTGACGGATGTTTTCACTGTTAGTTGTAGGTGTACATGTAACTTAGCCACAGTGGTTATATATCCTAACATCGGGAGGAAAGCACTGTACTAAACTACTGCCCACAAATACGCACTGGTTTAGTGTTTACCAAACCTCACCAATTTAACTGCTAAAAATCCATGGATTAGAGGCAGATGCCTGTTTTCTTACTGCATGCTGTACCAGTGTCATGGGGACCTTGTTGAGTGGCAGGCAAGAAAGTTATCAAGCTAGATAGATGATTCCTTTTGATTAACAAACCATCAGGTATAACCAAGGGGGCAGAAAATTGGTAACGTCAAACAATGCCTGGCCGTGTCACTAACCAGTGAACAATCTCTGCCATAATCCTTAACACAGACTAAAGCAAAACCAAATAACCTACCAGTATGTTTAAGGGATGTGGGAGAAACCTACACAACTCCATGGAGGTAGTGTCCTGGCTGAGGTTCAAACCGGGAACCATAGTGCTGCACAGGCATCCCTACCACCCACATCACCAGCAAGGACATCAGCTCACAGCCTGGTAGTTGTGTTCCCAGTTATCATTAAACAGCAGAACTGGGGGAGTACAGACTGAATTGCATGTTATTTGTATACATACCAAATTCAAATATTTTTTATGTTAAATCATTTCTGTCAATAATGTTGGAGTTCATAAAAAAGTTAAAAAGTAATTGCATTTGTCTTTAATACCATAGGATCAATTCACTAAAGCGCAATGCAGGGGATATTTTTATTACAGTATATTTCTAAATTTTTAGCACTGTTACAGGTTTGTGCAGGTTTTTACTTCTTTAAATACCAGTTGATTATATGAAAATATGAATAAACCCCAAGCATAGTATACTCACCCACCCATGCTCCACCACCCCCCTGCTCCATGAGTCCACCATTAGTAAGCCCTGGTGTCAGCAACCCAAGTGGATTTAATTGTTCATCAATGTCACTTAGGTCACTGAGCCCCAAAAACTGTCATATAGTAGAGGTCACAGGTTCCCTAATACCCAGAATATTAAAGCAATACAAGAGCTCTGAGAGAGCAAGTAGAAGGAAAAGTGGTGCTGATGGGTAAGAATGTACTTTGCTTATAGCTAACAGCAGACAGTGTTGTATTGTATTGAGTAGGCAAAAATGACTGACACTTAGTGAATTGATCCTGATCATTGTATTTCTAAAAATGAGAACAAATAATACCCTTTCCATTTTTCTTTCTCTTTTTAGCCAACACACACTAGGAGCTGCGTGCCGATTTTCACCACGGTCCAGTGGAATTTTTCTATGGTACATAAAAAGGAAAAAAAAGACAATGCTTTGTGTCCATTTAGAAAGTGTGAAGTATAGAAAAAAAGAGCTGTGAAAAAAAGTATAACTTATACAGATTGTTAACTCTATTGTAAATTTTATTTAAAACAAAAAAAAGATTAAAAAAACATAATGGTAAATATGAATGCATGTGTCTGTAAAAATTTAGTTGCAAACCACGTTCAACAAACTGACATTTCAACTTATTTTTTTTTCCTATGAAGAAGGTTTATTATTTTAATAAGTTGTGACTGCAGTTTGTTTCTTTTTATTTATTTGTGAAGTTGTGAATTTTTGTTGTTTGTGCAATTTACCAGTGTTAAGTGCAGTTGAAAGCAACTGGACCAGAGATAAACAGGTTAAATGAAGAATACGGGACCAAGATATTTACAGCAAAGTCTGTGGACTAATTCAGCCTGCACGGGAACTGTAATACTTGTTGGGCTAATTTGCTTATAGTTTTCAGATGCCTATGGAGGAATTTTAGTTGTGTTACATCGAGCATCCCCCATATAGAAGAGCGACATGTCTTTTGCTGATCACATAAGGAACAGTTACTGATGAAACAAGGATAAGATTGTGCTTTCCAATATTGTTAAACTGCGTAGATAAAGAACTCACCCCAGTGTTGAAAATGGATCATTAAAGGGGAAATAGTTTTTGAAAATGATCAGTTTATTCATGAAACAATTTTCTTGCTGTTCTGGCATTTATATTTACAGATAAAGATTGTCATAGGCGTGTTACCTATGACGTTGACACCTTGTCTGTTCACAGCATAGTGACTGGTCTATGTAAATTCCACCCCTCGACCTCATCATACATATCCCTGCAATGCTTCCATGCTGTTCTATTCTGTGCAACCACCACAAACATTTCCAGTGTGAAATTTCAGGGAATAGGAGTGTGAGAAGGAATTCCAAATCTCCCCCTACCCTCCTTGCCTTGGTAAGTTGCTTAAGCCTAGTGATTGGTCTGAACGTTGCATCACGGGAGAAGGTTATATGCAATACTGGTCCCAGAGGAAGCACTGGAAAGTTAAAATGGCTAGGAGGTGGGATTTAAAGACACTGTCACTAAATAGGGAAGATGTCAGATGTTTGTTTTTATAAGCCCAATTTCAACCAAAACTTTTTTATTTATAGAATATGAAAGAAAAAAAACATTGACTTATTTAAGGCTGTTCATGACCCCACCTCACCTCATCCTTGTCCATATAAAAGCAAAACAAGGAGAATAATCACCACAAAGCCAGGGAGTTCCAGTATTAACACGTCTAAGGTCCTATTACACTGTCCTTTATTTAAAGTCAAGTTTCTCGGTTCTCTGATCATTAGTGTTGTTGTAGGGTACTTCTAGCTGCAATCATATGCAGTCCTGATAGCGTGGGCACTTCACATTTGTGCTTAGCAAGAATGCCTGCACTAATTGCTATTCAGACATGATGAATTGGCTATGAGGGGGCTTCTTTACTGAATCAGCACCATGGATTAAGGAAAGTACAACATGGTCTTAGCATATTCATGGAGATTGCTTTGGGGATTGGAGGAAAAAGGGCATCCCATAGTGTTTTTTCTTTGCTGGTGTAATCTCATTTAAGTCATTCCTATTTAAGGGCCACTAGCTAAATGTAAAAGCAAACTGCTTGCAGATAAAAAAAATTATCTCTAAATATAGTTACAAAAATTAATTTATTACCAACCCAAATCTTTATTTTAGCATATTACACAGCTAAGCTCAGAGGGTTTCCCATAATAAAACCAGTAGATCCAGATAAGAAATTGAGGCTGTATGCAAATATTGATTGATATTGATGTAAAAGTTGGGTTTGGCCTCCCTCCCCCTGCTTATCTCAATAAAAGACCAATATGGAGGGGGCAGAGCTAGGCTTAGTGTATACAGAACAAGCTGAGAATGGTGCCAGGCCAGCCTTACATTTATAAAGTTAACACCTTTCTACACAAGTCGTTCTGATTAATAAAGGGCCCATTTATTTTCATTTAAAATGCTTAGTTTACTAAGGGTTGTTTTTTTCTTAACTCCAACATGTGCAGCACATCACATCATAGGTCGCTGTGGCAAAAGTCGGCATCCATTTTTACAGCGTTGCCAGTCTAATGAAAATAGACAGCTCTTCGGGGAAGGGTCCTCCCCTCCTCCTGTGTCACTGTCGGTATCTATGATAATCCTAAGTGAACAGGTCAGAAAAAAAACATACCAGTGGGGTCCCAAAGAATTACACTTGTACTGAGCAATTCCCCTTGTCAGATTGTTTTCAACCATTAATGCAAACTGTTTCTACAACTTTTTCCATGTTCAGGGTTTTGTTATAAAATATATTTTCCACAAAAGGTTCAGACAATAAGCTCTTCTCAAATAAAGAACAAAACTAAAACTATACCTATAGTGTAAGTTTATAAATGTTTTCACCCAAGATTTTCCCACATTTTACATTTACGTTCAATTAGAAAACAAATCAGGAGTAAAAAGTTAATTTACACATTTTTAATTCCAGTATTAAAAATATGTACATTCTGGCTAAACCTCAAGGGCCCGAGAAAAATAATAAGGTACCCATTTTCCACCTATTTGGCCTGTTTTAGTGATTCACTGTTTTATAAATAAACCCCTAAGTGAAAAGGTTTATAATTTACATGAAGCAATTTCTCTAAATTCTGGACTAACCAAATACTGGGTTAAAGAACTTCTATTTATATTTCCTGAACAAATTGTTTTCAACTTCCTGGGATGTTAGAGGGACTAATTTTTTATTTTGCTGTTTAATTTCCTGCAACTGAATATATTTTTGTGATTTGGAGTCCCAGCATTGTATTTTTGGTTTTCTTAAAGGCATTGTCATCTTTTTGTCATCTTTTAATAGAACATTGTGTAGTGTTAAGATAAAGCTTAATAAAGTAAAAAACTTTTATATATTGTTTATGTTGTGATGTGATTAAACTTTAAATAGTACAGTTTGCTAATGAATGTCATGCTATTTAGTGTATCCATATAACTAGTAAATACACTATTACTTTAAAATAAATGTAACTGCAGTCTTAAGGTGGCCGTGGTCTTCTGCAGGGTGGATGCTTGTTTTGTCAAGCCTCCAGCCTGCATGCGATTGCCATAGCTAACAGTGATCACGTTTGAGAAAGATACTGATTGGCTTTTTAAAATATCTCCTCTCAACTAATTTGTGTGCAATAAACCCTTTACTTACCTGTCCTACAAAAACACTTTTTTTTGCTTTTCAAAGCAACTGAGTATATATAAACTCTTACCTAGGCATTTTGATCTCAGCTGCAGAACTGGTGTTCAGACAGAGCTAGTCACCCTTTAAGTTCAGCCTGCACAACAAAAAAGAGGAAAATACCTACAGCCCAAACTGGCATCAGATGAGACAAGCACCCGGTAGAACTCCAGACACAATCTAGAACAATTATGCAGCACAATGGAACAGTGTTTGGTTCTGTAGTGCAATGCGAATGCCAATTGAGTAGAGCAGAGTGACAGAGGGGTAAGAAGTTCCATGTGGCGATTCTCCTCTCACTGTCCAGTCACGGCCCAATGCAGGGACTTAAAAGTGTTACCAAAGTGCAGCAGAGAAAAAATAAGGTTTCCTGCTCTGCCAGACAGTGCTGTGCGGCAGGGTTGTGGGAAGTTCAGGGTTGGATAAGCAGAAATACAAACCCTTTGGCAGGTATGTAGTTCAATTATTCAGTATAGCAACATACTTTCATATGCAAGTCAGAAAGTATACCCCCCACACTTCTAATATGAAAGGTTTGCTTTAGGTAATGCATAACTGGGAAAGGAAGAAGAAAAGAAAAACGCAGATTTGGCCTGCAGGCCAGAGTTTGACACCCCCGATATAGAACATCTACATTTATACTATAATTTATAGTAAAACTTGTTTCCACCTTTCTGAGCACTTCAATAGGGCCATAAAAGCAAGTAAAATTCACATAAAGCAGTCGAAAATGTTTATGTAAACAAACAAAAACATAAGACATTTGAGAAAAAGCGAGAATAAAAGAATGAATGAGGAAAAAACACTAAATATATATTAAATATGTCTTAAATTACAATCTCCTATTTAGACAGATTGCTAAATGCATAATGAATGTTTATAATGCACAACAATGAATGCATTTATATATCTGTTACTGTCCTTTGGAGCAGCTGATCAATGAAGAATGAAGTCTGTTCTTACAAAGTAACAATGGCATTGCGACAATTACATGCACGTCATCTGTTATTTTGGTTCTGCACAAAGTTAATCGAGTATGACCCAGTTCCTGGATCCTGATTGACTTGGAAGTTGTTTGTAGATAATCCGAAGGGTTTTAAAACCAGATCTCCCAAACTCTTCAGTTTACCTAAAGACACAGAAAATATTTGTTGGCTTTACAAGACACAACATTAACTTAAAGTCGCTCTCTAACCCCTAAAGCAGCATGTAAAACAGTAAGTTCTATACTTTCATTTCTGACAGACTGTGTTAAAACTCCACACTGCTGCAGGTTTCTGACACTTCTGAGTCTGTTGTGAACTGTGGTTTCTCCAGCTGGCTCCTCCATCACTACAAGATGTACAAGGCAGCAGGAGGACCACAGTAAATGACAAGGAAGCAGGTATTTGACACATCTAAAGCCTTTGATACCTGAACCAGATGGCATTAAGCTACGCTGAGGAGTTTTATGCCTATAAACGATCGTCTACAAAGCATAGTAAACACCTCTCCAAAAATTCTGGGTATGTCACATTTCTGATGCTGTTGCTTTGCACTGTAGTTCCTCTTGTCAGCTTCTTTGCTATTACAGGATATATGAACTGGTGGAAGTAAGCGTATACACAGCAGAAAAGTTATTTATTCAACGGATCTGTGTTTGATACCTGTAGAAGCTGAAGATCATTATTGGTATATATAGACCCCTTTAGTTTAGTTGTAAGCTTAGAGTTGAAATTTTAGAGACCCTTTCTCTAAAATCAAAATGAAAATAAAATAATTTCGTGCAAAGAATAAGTTACTTCTGCTAGCCTGCTCCTTGTAATAAGGAGAAATCAGCAACTGAAGTTACTTGGAGTGACAGATATGTAGTGTGTCCCTGTATTCAGTCTTTCCACCTGCTGACCCCCCAGTCACCAACATACCTTTTAATGACATTAAGGACAAGAAAACCTGAACCTTAAAACAGGTACTCTGGAAAACAATGGTTTCCGAGCACATTTCAATAGCAGGTATCTCATCATTAAAGAGGTGTTTGGTAGCACAGGCAGCAGGACACAAAAGTATTTACTTTCTTTTTCTGCTGAATGCTGTAAATACAATAAAAATGTACACCTTGATGGGTAGAACAAATCCCACATTTGCATTTTTTCTCTGTGTGTTTTGCCTGGGATTGTTTTATTAAAAACTGAAAACCAGAAGGGTACTATCTGGTGAACATAAAGGCTGCATTCTCGCAGTGTTCTGAAGGTTCTAATAACCTTACATACAAATCTTTGTTTTTTGTTAATGAATTAATTTAAAAAGGACAACATTCTTTTATTACAAGTTATGTGCTTAACAGAATAGGGTTTTTATTTTTTACTATTTAATATTCCCAGCTTACAGATTTCAGTGCATCCACAGGACATTAACAACAGCAAGAACAAAAACCGTCTCTGCAGTGTTTCCTGGGGGTGTCAAAAATCAAGATTCCTATGCTACACGGCCACAATGCTAACCAGTATGCCACTATGATAACTTCATAAGCAGTAAAATGCAACAGGGTGTACATGATAAGCAATAATGCATATTGTATATAATGCAATAATGCATAAAATGTATATAATTTACAATGCAATGGTTGAATTTGTTTATAATTTACTTCAGTATGCTATAAAGGGGAAAGTCTGGTTACTTACTGATCATTTCTTCTTTCATTTTCTCATTCCTTTCTTCAATCTGTTTAGGTAAGCGCTGCAATACAAAACAAATGGTTGAGTAGAAGGCATGAAGGGAAAAAAGAATAATATATCATGGGCTAAGAGTGGGGTTTACTATTACTGTCACTGGGACGAGGGGGGTATGAAGAAATGCAATGTAGGACACGTCAGCATACTTTGAGCTGGCCTTGTATTCTGCATATATGCTAATGTCTTTGTTCCTGCAATTCCTTGGGGTAGTGCAGACACTGCGGTGACTATAAAGAGGCTCCATAGAGTCCCTGCAAGTGACAATAGTCACCATAAAAGCCTAGCAAATGGATATAGAACGGAGTATTTGGAAAAAAAAGAACACTCATGTATGGCTACAAGATTTTTTTGTCATTTGAGTTTAAATGTGCCTATAACAAAGCAATTAGGTAAGCTGCCATTGCTAACCTGTTTTCAGAAAATAATGCTGACATGGTTGGTGTTTTAATCCCCCACCTTTCTTATTTTCTGGATTACTAATCAAGAAGGAGAACGAGGCTAAATCATGTAAAAATATTGTGGCACTTACCTACAGATGCATGTTTTAGATGTGTGACCAAAACAAAAGTGCTAGGTTAGGAGGCAGTGGCAGCTTATATAATGTCCAAGCAATAGATCCACTTTAAAATACTATTCATCTGTCAGAAATCCAGTGAAATTCTTCCTGTAGTAAGCTCACATCTCTGGTACACTAAAATACCAAGCAGTGTTGTCATCCTAGGCTAACTCCTGCTTTGGATTACAAATACCATTACCAGACTGACATTTCTCTGCTGTAATAGCCACCTGATGGACCGGGCCCCTGAACTCTTTGTCTTGGGAGCTTTCACTGCATATCATGGATCCAGTTCACTGCTCTCACAAAAATATATTACAGTTACAGACAATTTAAAAATATATTACCATGCAGGCTTCTCTGGCCTGGTGACAGGATGCATCTATATTCATAACAGACTTGTAATCAGCTAGGGCCTCATCAAGTTTTTCAGTCCTCTCATAAAGCTCAGCTCTTCTCAGTAAGGCGCGGACGTAATCAGGATTCAGGTCAATTGCTGAAATAGAAAAAAAAAATGAAGAAACATTAGCCATCCTCTGCCAACATCTTTTTATTATCAGACACACAATATGTGTACAGTATATGCATGTGACTACATACTGTTGTGTGGAAATGTATTGACCATCCTCAATTATCAGCTTCTGTTTATTTTATAAATGATAAAAAAGCTGGCCTAAATATTTTTTCTATGCATAGCTGTTCTGCCACAAACAGCCAGCTTATACATATTTTTGGTATCCACTCTGCAGCGGATTTTATTTCTGTGCCTGCAAGTCAAACTTACTTTTTATCTTGTCAGCGTGCTACCGTATTCTTTACATAGTGTCTTTCAGACGGTATGCTACCTGCATAACCAACATTGGGAACAGACTATACGTATTTATTACCTCCCCCAGATACTACAGTACTGTCAACAATTAATTACTATATTGTTCATACATGATCTGTATACATTTTTACACTTTTAGTAAAGATATACAAATTACACCGTAATATTGTGTATTTGCCTGAACTCCCTTGGAAACTGCTATAGAACCGAGATTAAAATTTAGCATATCAAACACATTTGAAAAGATGACAGATAACGTATTCTTATCTGTGAGATCAATTCAGAAAACAAAAAATACCTTTGGTACAGTCTGTTAGTGCAAGGTCTGTCTTGTCCTGTAAAAACAAACAATGAAAACATACATGAGATGGTTAGTGCATGCTGCAATATATGAGGATCAAGCCAGGTATATCCAGGCAGATCTCAGCTATGCAGCAAAGGTGTTCTTTAATCCTAAAGCAAATCTGTGCTGAGTATTTTTGTTTTTGGGTATGAAGCAGCAACAAATTAAAATAAAAATACAGAAAATGATGCTCCAAGAGGATGGAAAGTTGGAGGTGGAGGTGGAGGGGGGGGGGGGGTAAAGCTTCAATATGTCCAGAAGTTTATGCTTTCATAATTTTATCAAACTATTTGGTCTCTGGACATCTGCCCATTCTCAACATTACAAATAAAAGGCAACGTCACATCTGTTTACCTGTTTTATTCTAGCAGCAGCTCGGTTGGAATACAGAATAGATCGGTCTTTCTTGTAAAAGGCTGGACATTTCTGCAGAGCTTGAGAATAAAGGTCTTCAGCTTCAACATAATCTGAGCCAAAGCAAAACAAAGAATTTCATCAAATAAAACAATTTTAGAGGGAGAAATCAGTTTTCCTTCACCTATCTCTCGCAAACAAAACATCTGTGTGAAGCCGCAAAGTGTCATCAGGAAGGGGAAGACCAATCATACGTTTAATTTAGTTTTAGATGCGTTAAAGAGAGTTTAAATAGGCTACGTTTTATTTTTTTACTAAAAAGTTAAATGTGTAAAACATATAGAGTCTAAAGCTGAATGAAAATGCAATATTAATAATAATGAATCTATGATACCTGCTTTCTTAAACAGCTCATTTCCTTCTTCTTTTAAATGAGTGCTCTCCTTTCTTCTGTCCTTTAAGAAAATGATGACAGCAGAAACACTAAATTAGTCCAAGTTGTTTCCTGAGCAGCACAGCATCCCCTGAACCCCCCCTCCTAGCAGTAAATCAGCATCCCCTGTACCCTCTACTAGTGGAACACACAGTTTTGCCCTCCAAGCACTGACTCCCCAATCTGCTAATCTCTAATATAGTTGTACCAACTCTGATTATAATAGAGATTAGAAGATTGGGAGGGAGAGATCAACAGGATTTGTATAGCGCCAACATATTACGCAGCACTGTACATTAAATAGGGGTTGCAAATGACAGGCAGATACAGACAGTGACACAGGAGGAGGAGAGGGCCCTGCCCCGAAGAGCTTGCAATCGAAAAGGTGGGGGAAGTAACACAGGTACACAGTAACACAAGTAATAGGAGGGGGGATATGGAGTGGTGGAAAGTAGTGACAGTTTCAAAAGAAAAGGGTAGGCAAGTTTGAAAAAAATGACCAAGAAGCAGGAGCAAGCCAAGCTGAAAGGATGAGGAAGACTATTCCAGGAAGACTATTCTAGAAAACTTCATTATTTCTGTTGTGAATTTTGAGGATGATTTACTCCACAAGGTCTGCAAATACACTGGAAAGTGAGAATTTGGTTAATTAACTTCTTTTAAAGTGGCACTAAACGCAGCCAACTAACCAGCCCCACCACAGCGAGGTGGATCACTGTCTCCATCGAAGTTTATCATGGAGCCGGCGGCAAAAACGGACCCGTCATCACTGCAGGGTAAGTATGTGCCACAACTGGCAAGTATGCTGTGAACACTTGCTGATTATAACAGAAGATCAACACCCACCAATGAATTTACTTCACTTTACATAAAAGGGTAGACAACCCTTTTATTTTATAGTAAAACTTTTGTTTGTTCTTTTTTTTTTTTTAAGTGCAACACCCTTTAAAAAAAAAAAAAAAAAAGTGCAGCACTGCCCAGTTAATTCTTGATCGCTTGGCGATCAAGCATCCCGGGAGGCTCTTGGCTGCTCCTTCTGTGCACGATGCCTAAGTATCTAGGGCATGTGCAGAAGGAGGCCTTTCATCAATAGGAAAAATCTTCCCAATCTACATCACTCAATCTTGCGCCTGCACAGTACGAGATCGGGTGACCTAGGAAGAAGAACGTGGAAGAAGAGAGGAGAAGATGGTGGCGCCCGGCACTCCCTCTGCACTGGGCCAAAGTCAGATACCAGGACAACGCGGGACCCAATGGAAGAAACCTCCCGACGGATGGACTGATCTGTGGGATTGAAGGCAAGTGGGATTTTATTGTTTTGGGTTTACTTCTGCTGTAAGAATATGTGAATAAGTAAATGTTCATAGCCTGGCCATGATGTGTCTGCTATGATCATCATGGGGCTGTCTGTATTCATCTCCATAACAAAGCATCGGATGATTTATGATGATAATTATGATTACCGGTACATGGGATTTATGTATATTATCACCCTCAGCAGTATGCTAGCTTTACTGCGAACCATTATTATCTTCCTTTATATAGCTCATCAATCTTTCACCATGATACCCCCAGAATTCACCCCAGCATTCACCTCTCTCTCATCCTGACTCATGTCTTTTTCTATTTCCTGTAATGCCTCCTCATCCATCTCCACATTTTCCTCGTCAGTCATCTTTATAGGCTCAGCATCCCCCTCCTCTGCCATGACAGCTCCCTTCTCCTCAGTGTCAGGCTCTCCCTCCTCTCCGGTGAGGGGCTCCGGTTTCATCTTGTCAGGCTCGGGACTTCTCTTCTCCATGTAAACAGGATTCTCTACAGAGCTCTCCCCAGCCTGCTCTTCTGTCTCCAGGACTGTGAACTCCTCCTCCTCGGACTCTCCATTTGGTCTCTCGGGCTCCTCCGTGCAGTCTTGAAAGTCTTCCTCTTCTGTACCGGGGCAATTCCTCTCCGGATTCTCCATTTTTCCCAGCCGGCGACACCTTCTGAGTTCCCTGCGTCACTTCCGGCGCTTTTCGATGGCCACACCTCATTCTTAGCACTCATTGGTCCGTATGATTCTTATTCTGGGGGAAGTGTGGTTTTTGAATGTCATGAACTTTATTGCGAGCAGTAGAGTTCTGTGCGCACAGTCTTTTGTTCAGCATGCAGGCATTGGCAGCATTGTTGTTTTGTAATGTACAGAACCAAGCTGGGAGTATTGGCAGAACATTATCTGCGTGGAGTTTGCAGGTTCTCCCCGTGTCTGCATGGGTTTCCTTCCACATTAATAAAACATGCAGTTATGTTAATTAATTTCCCCCGAATTGACCTTTGTATTAAGGTAGGGACATTAGATTGTGAGTCCATTTGAGGGACAGCCAGTGACATGACTATGGACTTTGTACAGCACTGTATAATATGTTAGCGCTATATAAATACTGTGTAATAATAGTAATAATAATAAATTCCTTTCTGGAGTTTTCTAAACTGATAAACTACCTAAAAGTCCCAGTTTTTATGTAAACTTCCTTTTCACTTATACACTATGCTTTTATCCAGTGACTGGCCAATATTCCATCAATGGGTCTGATTTATTAAAGCTCTCCAAGGCTGGAGAAGATACACATTTTTATCAGCGAAGCTGGGTGATCAAGCAAACCTGGAATGGATCTGGTCCAGGATTGAAAACGTGCTAACAAATAGCAAATTACTTTTAGGAAACCCATTCCATGTTTGCTGGATCACTCAGGTTTGCTGTAAGTGTATCTTCCCCAGCCTTGGAGAACTTTAATAAATCAGGCCCAATATCTGTAGACACACTTTTTTACAGACCAACATGTCCCCTTTGTAACAGCCCCTGTGGACTTCACCACTGACTGACACAGCCCCTGTACAGACCACCAATACTTTACAGACACTACTTTCCTCATGCATGTCATTAACCACTACAAACTATAGCAGGGTTCATTGAAGACCTAAAAGTTATTTCAAGTGTTTTCCCCCATGTTAAAAAGGTTGAGAAACATTAGCGAATTGTATATTCATATCACTAGAATTGTTAAGGTATTTGGTATTCATCACCTCCAATGGACAAACATACTTTTGCTAGTCTGTAAAAAAGTGGATCCATGGGCAAAATAAAATTGACACATATAATGCAGTCTGTCATTAGCATGAAGTTTTTGTTTTTGGACCCCCAGCCCACTTCCATATAACATTTTATTTCTGTTGCTCATGTCAGTAGATCCATTATTGTTACACTTCCAATGACAACGTTGTTGATCTTGGAGTGAAATCACTGAAGTGAGGTTGCCCTGTGAGCTGAAGTGTTTTAGACAGATGTGCTTTAAAACGGAACTGAACACTAACAATGAAAATTTGTGACCAGGGAAATCTTTTATTGCAGAACGGACATCACCTGTAACCTTATCTGCCTGATGGCAGTTTCTTAAATACACTTACCTGTCCTCATTCTATCCCAAGCACCACCATATTCACCCAGTCTTCTTCCAGGTTCTTTGGCAATCTTGATCAGACAGGCTGGAATGATGATGTAACTCTTGCACATGCAGTGGGAGTTCATAGAGTCAAGATACCCAGATATACAGGGGTTGCCAAGATACCCATCATATCCCAAATGATACAGCCTGTGCCCTTCTTCATTAATGTCCATTCTATTATCATGGGATTGAGACAATCATATGAGAAAGATAAGGTCAGAGTAAATCTTCATAGAAGGTAGCATATATTGTTGTCTCTGTGAAGCTTTGAAGGTGTTTCCAAGTTTTGGTGCATGTATTTATCAAACTGACGAAAAGGTGTTGCAGTGGTTGTTTAGGGTTTTAAAGCATTTTTAGCAGTAGTCTTGTATCTTTTTAGCCATTGAAGATCAATGGATACCCAGTATTACAGTGTTTCTCAACCGGGGTTCCTCCTGAATTTGCTAGTGATTCCTTGAGCAATTAGCAACTTGTGACTCTCAGGTCAGATACCACTGACACCAATGACCTTGTTGGCTATCTAAAATGTTGGCATTCTTCCCAATGGCCAGCAATATCAGAAGGATTCGTCCTACTAACCACTACACCATTAAACTGTGATCTGTGAATATAGTAATTATAGTGAGGGGTTCCCTAAAGCAATTAAAGTTATTTCAAGGGTTCCCCATGTTAAAACACAATGACAAACACTGAAATATAGGCTAACTTGAGTTATCAAAGCATGTTTTGGGCATACCTTCCATAGGCTTTAAAAAATTCTATGAAAAAAGCATCTAAGCCATTCTAAAGCTTGCATTTCTAATAAGTTAGCCAAAGATGGACATTACTTTTTAAAAGCTCTCAACTTTTGTATGTAGGGAAGATTAACTCAAAGTATGTAGCCGAATGACACACCCCTGTCATATCCTCATAATGGGGATGCATGGTTATGCTGGAGAATAATATAACTGAAGGTGTTACAGGAGAGCTGGTTGTATTAATCTGGAAAAAGAGCATTGATGGTTTTACTTTGGAGGAGAAGAGCTATTGGTATGGGTGTGGAGAGAGAGTGTAGAGTTGATGTTGTTGAAGAACAGATCAAATTGCTCTAGAGGTATACACCTCATGGTATTACTCAGGTGGTTCAGATCTGATGCTAATGTTCTGGAGATGTACAGCATTTGGTATTAACCCGCTGGTATTGCTCTGCAAGTAGAGAGCTAATTGTTTTACTCAGGAGGAGCAAAGCTAATGGTATTGCTTTGAAAATCAAGAGCTAATAGTATCACTGTGGAGGCGTGGAGCTTATGATGTAAAAGTATAGAGCTGATGGGTTTGCTCTAGAGGAGGACAGCTGATTTCATTGCTCTGGAAAATAAGAGGTAATGGTAATATTCTACAGGTTGAAAAATAATAGCATACCTCTGAAGGAGAATCGATTACTATGGAGTTGGAAAGCTAACTATATTACTTTAGAGATGGAGAGCTGATGGAGCTACTTTATATGTAGATGATATATAGTAAATTATAAAATTCTGAAGGTTGAAAACTGATAGTATACCTCTGAAGGAGAATTGATGGTATTACTATGGAGTTGGAAAGCTGATGATATGGCACCTTTAAGTATATATAGACCCAATTACTAAAATTTCATGTGATCATACTATTTTCAAAGTCTATATAAAGTCCTTGTTTAGACACTTTCTTTCTGTCCCTGTCTTCCAATTGTGCCCCTGCATCATCAGCCTGTCACACAGGTTTCCAATAGAGAGGGACACGCTCTAGGCTTACATTAAGGACTGTTTTATAGTGTTAGGGGACACTTTAATCTCATACTTGTTTATGGTGCAAAAGCATTCGTTCAGAGAACTACCAGTGCTAGAGTCCCAGCTTCACAGAACAAAGTTCTGGAGAAAAGGACACATATTTAACAGAGACCAATAAAGGTGTAATTATAGTAAACAACCAGAAATTACACTTTGTTCAATTTTAAAAAGTAATTTAAACTAAATTTGTACAGTTTGGGCTGGAATAGATCTTGTGCTAAAATGTTACCCTTACAATAATAGTTATAGGCAAAGCTTGGCTTGTTTTTATAAGCCATGCTGTTGTTGTCTTCTGTGGATAATGACGTACATGGTTCAGCATATATAAATGTTGTATTCTTTTCACTCCAATAGGGTTCTCTATAGGACACAGACAATTCATGCAGGCCAGTGCTAGGCTTATCAACACTGTTTTAAGGATGTGTGTAAATCTTCCCATGTAGGATCTGGATAGCAGTACACACATTTTCCGTTCTTAACAAAAGGTATGTAAAACTATTCAGTCAATATTGTGATACAAAAACCTCTGACACACTGCACATCCACTGCACATTGGTTGCTGTACAAGACTGATATCCGGTCAAATTCAGGTACTTACACTGCTTTCTTTTAAAAAAGTACATTGTCTGTGAGCGAATCAAAGAATGGTTGCACAGAACTGGAAATCTTTTGTCAGATAAAGCATATAATTCAACTACTCAATTAGCTCATTTCACAGATTTTCACTTCAAAAATGAATCTCAAGTTTTTTTCCATTTTAGATGGGTAAAGTTGAACCCCTTTTCAGGCTTTTATTGTTGCCTGCATCACTACTGGGGATATTCAGCCTCTCACCATTCACACTCAGACAGGAAGTGATAGGAAATCCTAAATACTGAGATTCAAAAAGATTTGTACCCATAGGGATATTTGTCTAACAAAAGAACTACCTCACTTTAGACAGAATTCTACTAGGTTCCGGTAGAATTTTTAGGACAGGAAGGTAGGGAACATTTTCCTGATGGGAATCTCTAGATATAAGGATATGCCCAACTCAAGGCTAATTTGTTTTGCCTAAAAGCTAATGTTCAGGTCAGAGCTGTACCTCATAGTACCTCTTCTTCACCACAAGATGTCCTCATCCCTATTTTATAACCTTAGGTGGTATGGGGTACTGACATCATAACTTTAGTACCACTTTCTGCATCAGTGAGGACCACACAGCCCCAAGAAAAGATGAACTGGAAAAGGGTTCTGTGCCTCACATGAACAGAATTAAATCAAAATAAAAATAGTAAGCAGGCAGGTTATTCCCTGCAGAAGGGATAGGGCATGTCCCTTCTGCAATAAAACTTACCTACCTATTCATATTCTTGTCCATAATGCACACTGAGATGCTTACAATCCGGTCGTAGCTGGCTTCTGGAAATGTTACATCATTCTGGACTGATCAAGATGGCCAAAGATCCCAAACCCAAAAGAGGACTAGGTGATGATGTCAACACTGCAGATAAATTTGTATAGCTGCAGAAAATATTTCATCTGTCCCTGCAATAAACAACCTGCCTGATTACATTTATTAAATTAACTTCTACTTTCAACTTATTAAAAAATTGGACTTTCATTGCAAGGCCACAAGAGGGCAGCCAGATCCGGCTTTAAATAAACCTACAAAAATATGCAAAAATAAAGGATTGCATGCACAGTGACCTAAAACTTGTAATTTTATTTGTGTCGTAAAGATATCATATTTACAATGCAGTCATATATAAATACCTTTAGGCTTATCACTATGAACAAATACATTCGAAATGTATACACAAAAACACATAAAAAAATTACACATGGGAGATTATATATTCAGTAACAATACATTAGATGTCCCATTTCCCCATTTATCCAGCTTAATAAATAAAAATAACACGTGGACACCATGTGTTGTTAGCATTGTCTCTTACATTAGTATTTGAGCATCAGTTCTTATCAGTTTTCTTATTTCCTGCTGTTGCTTCTATTGATAATATGCAATATATTAAACAAACTGATAAAGATCTGTACAACAATAGCTGAAATCTGTTGTAGATGAGTGAAACATCAGAGTATAAGGGACAGGTTGGCACAGCTTTCAATAGGGGTCTATTTAGAGAGAATTAGATAGCGCATCGCCACAACTGTTATTCTGATTGACAGATTCATGAAAGGGCAATCGATTTTTTTTTCATGCATTGGAGATCAGTGATTGATACCATTCATTGTACCGTAGTTGACCTAAATTAGTGAAGTTCTATTTTTGGTGTCACTGCAAAATAGCGAATAGCAAAAGCAGCAATCTTCTTAAAGTGGCGATCATGTGGAAAAGTGACAACATTTTCTGATTACTGCTTTTATAAGTGGGGCGAACAGGCTGTTTGCCAGGAAAATGTGTTGTATGTGTATACAAACATGTCATTTCCTGGCGAATAACCTGTTTGCTTCTTATAAATAGGCCATTTTAAAGCCAAAAGTTTGGGTACCATTGCTCATTTTTATGATCAAAGCTATGTGGACATCTCTCAAAATTATTGTGTTCAAGTGTTTCCAGTGAAGGATCCTGGCACAACATACAAAAACATTTCAGACAATTGTACTTCCAAAATGTGGTAACTGTTTGGCAGCCACTTTTCTGTTTCATAGGCATGGTTTATTCGGTTTGGTGAGAAGGAACTCAAGTAGCCTGCACAGAGCTCTGACCTCAACCTTATATAACCCCTTTGAGTGGGATAGGGATGCCATTGGTAAACCGGGGCTTCTCTTGACCTTACAATTTTTTAACTGAATGGGAACAAATTTCCACAGATGCACTCTAAAATATTTGGAAAGTCTTCCCTGAACAGTGGAATCTGCCATACACATAAAGTAGAGGAAGGTAGGGGAGTATTACCACCCATGGTTTTGGAATGGGATAATTAGCAAGCTCATATAGGAATGATGGTCAGGTCCCCACAAACTTTTGACCATATAGTATATATAACTGACATATATTCTGCACAGTTCAGTATAATGCTGTGAAGGTAAAATATGTACAACTTTAGGAATTTAATAACAACTTCTCTGACCCGCAGTTTACTGTTCTGTATTTCAGTAATTTATTAAAAGAGGGCTTCAACGAATTTGTAAATGTCCAATGTTAGAATAAAATGTGTTAATTGGGGTAACCCCCTAGACACTAACTATATATATAATTCCCTACTATGTTGTTGGAATGCATTATTAAATTGGCTTATTACAAAAGTCTCTGTCATTTCTTGGACCTTATGCAGGTCTAAGGACATTCTCCTCAGTACCAATTTGTGGTCAATTCCTAATACTGTCACTGTCACATTAACAATAGTTGGCCCCTCACTACAATAAATCTCCTTAAAGGAAACGGGGGACAGACAAATGTAACAAGTTTATATGTAAATGATGTGTGATGATGTTCTGCACGAATAGAAAGATAGAAATACATTTGTTTCCATTTGTAAAACATAGTAAGGATTTCACCCATAAAACATAGGATTTATATACAAAGCTGACTTGATGTGTACAGCTATTTTGTTATTAGCTAAATAAAAATCATTCATTGCTATCTCTGGAATAAAATCAGTAGAAAGTGCCACATAGCATACAGTTTAGCAACAAAAACAGAAGGACCTGCAGGACTATCTGTTGGCAAGGGTATATTATTCACAGAAGTATGTGTTTTGGAATTTAACACCATTAAAATTATTTTCTTTGACTATAACCCATTTTCACTGGGCTAAAATTAGATGTCAACAAATTAAAGTGGGTCTGACCTAAAAAAAAATCAAGATTTGCTATGGTATAATGAACATATAGAAATGGTAAATGGACCTGAGCAGTAGCATGAAAAATATACCACCTAATAATAGCAGTGCACTTCTTAGTATGTGGGGATGCTAACAGTCAATAGTCTCATCTGCAGCACTTCTGCCTCTGACTGCCAGTCTCCAGAGATTTGTACTGAGATTTGGGGATGTCACTACTGTGCCACTAAATGTTCTCCTTGCTGGAGGCTCCACTATAGGAAAGCAAAGCCCCGCATCTACCAAGATGGCCACATTCACACAGTGACACAATGCTGAACAAAGCATTGTAAGTCAGAAATGGGGACACATTTATTACAGGGAGATCACATATAATATTTGTGACTAGTCTATTGCTCTTTGCCTGATCTTTCCAAGCTCAGTTCCTCAGAAGAGCACTCTGAGCCCAGTCATTTCTAGAAGGTAGGGAGCAATGTTTTTAACTAAATTGAAAAAACATTTTTGTACAATTTCTATAAGTATAAAGTAGTGATAAGAATTTCAAAATAAATGTTTGACTAAATATTATTAACAGTTGTAAAGTGCTTCTTTCCAATCAGATTCAAAGCACATCTCTCCCTTCCAAGTACTAACCAGTCCCAACTCTGCTTAGTTTTCAAGATCAGGTGCATAAACATGGTGGTATGGATGTGGCTTTAATTCTAAGAGCCCACAGAAAACCAATGCAAACAGAGGGAGAACATACAAACACCACTCTGGCTGATATTTGAACCTGGGAAATCTATTTCTGTGAATTTAGTTGGGCTTTAAGTTGACTTCTTTTGAACCCAGCTTTTGCTGTTCTTGTAAGTCACTAAGTTTTGTTCCCTTTAATCTTAGAATTCAGACCCACCAGACCATCTAAGATAACCAAAAGAGCTATAAATACCCACCAGTACACAAATATGGCACTTTTAGGAAGTATTGACGGCTAAGTGGGTATTATCTATAATGAGTGGTGTCCTGTACTGCATGGTCAGTTCCATGTCCGTTATAGTCTGAAGGGGCCGGGAAAATAAAGGCACTATGTGATTTGTTCTGTACACTGGATTCTGAAGTCTGTTTTTGATCCGAGTCTACAGGGATGTAAGAATGCTTCCAGTCTCGAGGACTGTTCTCATTTCTGGATGATCTATTTCTGTAGCTTGGGCTTGGAGTGATGGACGTCATCGTCCTCTGGCTACCATTGATAAAGTGTCTGTCATCCATGGACTCCTTACGTGAATGGGTCATGGTGCTGCTGCTTCGAGGACGGAACTGGGATCGGCGCAACATGGACTGCCTTCTGTTACTCCATTGGCATCTTAGGATTCGTATGAAGGCTCTCTTGAACTCTTTGCTAGAGCAGGGGTAGATGACAGGGTTGATGCAGCTGTTGAAGTAGCCAAGCCAGAAGATTACTTTCTGCACTGTTTCTGGAGGTTCCAATTGCTTGAAGATTGAAGCTGGAAGAAGCAAAGATAAAACACTCTGAAACAAAACCACTAGTTTTACAGAAACAATGTTTATTGTTCTCAAAGAGCGAGATTACTAATTATTACACCCAACAGATCTAGCGTCACAGTCCTCAGAAGTAACTTGAGCTTAACAGGTCATTTGCAGCTGAATTGCAGCTTCTTGCCCATGAGAAAAATACATTTTCCATGATTCCTTGCATTGTGTATCATGAATGTGGGTGTTCAAAATTGTAGTCTTAGCATTTTAGAGCACAGTGGGCTGGCTACAAAAGAAAAACATTCTATATGAAGCATGAATTGTAGCTACAGACATCAAGGAAATGCAGGGATCTGCAAAGGATATGTGGTATTTATAGGAACTAACTGAGCACACATTTTAGAAAAAATAAGGAATGAATGCCTCATTAAAATATAAAACAGATGTGATATTGTAATTGTTTTCGACTTTCGTGACACTTTTTCCCTTGAAGGGGAACCACCAAAAAATGAACACATGCAGAAAAAAAAGAACTAGTCAAAAGTATTGCCTGAGGTCCCCCTGCAACTGATCTTTCATTACTGACTTACCCTGTCTCGTTCTGCACTTTGTGTCTTTGTTTGGAGGTTGCCATCTTGGTGGAGGCAAGGCTATGCTCTCTTATGTCAGAGCCTCCAGCAAGGGATACAGTAAGTAGTTAGTGTTTTCACAGAATCTCATTCTAGGAAATATTGGATCTCACACTGCAGCTATACAACTATGGAACTGGAGAACCTGCAACATCACAAGGTCAGGGGTTGCAGCGGTACTGATGTGTGTCAGCCAAAATCTACAATAGAACCAGGATTTACATGTTTGTGTCATCCATGAGCCAGCATCTCAGTCCAGAAAGCTGACCCTGGATCTAGCTTGATAAATTATCTGCTTTAACTCACATAAGTACACTGTCCCAATCCAACACTCAAAGATTGGGTTACTCCAGTGCAGTGAAGGATTTTAAAGAAAAATACATTTCTGATCAATAATATAAGTTTTGGTGGTTGCTGGTGGAGATCCCACCAGTCAGCATCAGATGGTGATATGTCTTCCATATCCATGTGAGTGAAAAGTTTTTTTAACTCATCAGATTGTGTGAATTATTTAGGTGTTATCATTTGATTTCTCTGCACAAATATTGGTACACCAGTATGGCAAATATTTGCAGCTCTTTACACTAGCATTGTGAATCACAGTTCCAACATCAGTGGTTTCATGTGTCACCTCTGCGCTTATCAAAATAAAGACTTCTCCCAGATTAATCTTTGTATATCTGTTTCTGTGGTGCAGTTTATTTGCTGAGCTAAAAAATCAAGACTTTCCAAATCCTTTTCCCATTAATCAAAAGCATCAAGTCTTTGTTTTAATTAAAGCTATTTTTAATTATACAGGACTAAAATGCGTGAGATTGTCATGAATATAAATCACAGATATACACACCCCGTTATCCAGAGGTCTGGCAGTTCGTCAAGGAATTACTTCACCTAACAAACTTAGGAAAAATGAATTATTTTCTTTTAAATGGCAGCTAGCTTGTTTTAAAATAGGCCCAAATATTTGTCTGTTATAAACAGAGGAAAAACATACACGGCTTCTAAACATACCAGCAGTAATTGTTACTGCAGTGCAATTAGATTATTAAAATTGTTTTATTTGTTTGTTTTTATTTTTTCATCTGATCTACACATATGAAGTTTGGTAAGTCAGATAGCTCTTACATAGAATAATATGTTAGGTGTTGGCTTATTTCTGCTTAACGACTACAGAATATTAGGTTGAGTTGGGAAATCAGCGTTTGACTGATGCAACACATAGCATGCTGTGGCCGATTTACCAGCGAGTGCAAAATGTTCAATTGCTCAGGAAATGCTGCAAAACGAGAAGGTGATTCTGCTACTACTTCAACTAACCAAAATGTATTAGGTGATTGGGTATGAATACGTCATGGCATCATATGGTGTCTACCATCCCAATTATAATTACAGTTGTTGCAGCAAAGCAGTAGCAAAACATATACAATAATAATATTAATAATATTCACATGCAATACAACAAAATAATAAAATACAATACTCCTCAAATTTAAGGGCATAGCTGAATAAAAGGGATGTCATTGGGTCTTTTTCTGGAATATTGCAAAAACTGAGTATCACAAATACTACGAGAAAATGCTCCTGTAAAGTATTTGAGCATCTATTTGCAAGATTTGGGATTGCACTGTGAGGCTCAGGCCCAGATACTATAAGCTTTTATATATCTGTAAGGCTAGGTTCCTACCTGATTGGGATCAACTGATCCCACATGACTCCCAGTGGCTTACATCTTGCCAGCTGCTTGGTCACTCTTAAAAAAACTGCATCTGCAGATTTCACAATAGGCGTACCATTCATTCTTTAGACATCTGCCATTGGTAGAAGCTACTTGAACCATCTCCCCAGGGGCAGTGGTTCACTGACATGAGTAACGCACTGTAACCTTTTTGCCAGTCTGAACACAGCCTAATAGACATCTTAGAACATATAACAAAATTACGCTTTTCTATTACAGAAGATACCTGGGGGTTAAGAATTCTATAAAAATTCAATTTAAACCAGTAAGCCTATCTTGCAAGCAAGAAAAAAGGCGTTTAAGGACGTTTTGTATACTAACAGGAGTTATACTGCAAGGAGGCAACATTTCAGTTTATTTATAGAAAATAGCAGCAGTTGCAGATTATGTTGGGGAAATCATTTTTAATACCAGATAACACAATGAATTCAGCAAAAGTTGAATTTTCCTTTACAAAAAGCCTGTCAGATCAGAAATATGGAAAATGCCTTTGTTGATTTGTTCAAGCTCTGAAGGCTGTCATATTGATCTTGGTGACTTGAAAAGATGTGCATGTTACCTGTCCTGACACTGGTAACTGATACTGGTACAAACATGTTCCAAAGTTCACTACGAGGAGAAGTAAGGATAAGAATACATAAGAATGACAGCTCCAAAGACCTTCAAAACAAGTCAGCAGTAGCCACCCCCATGTTTCCATTCCTGATGTTCCTTTTAATGTCATGTCATGCACAATGGAGGGAGGCATGTTGTGCCTTGGACCATACGTGGAGATTGCTGTGTTCTTAACCATGCCACAGTGGTTCTTGGCCATCTAAACAGCGTATGAATTTCAAGCTAAATATATTCTATCTGGATCTCCTTTTACCCAGACAATGCATCATAAAACCAGACAAATGTCAACCAGAAGAAGCCAACACTAATATAACCCTAGAAGGAGAGATTACTTCTCCCTGAAATGTATCCCAACCAGTGCACGTAATGTGAGTTCCACAACAAAAATAGTTTAACATACATAAATGAGGTTAAACTGACCAGCCTTTTTAGTAATACAAATACTTTTGTGGTCAGTCCAACCACAACTGGTGTTTTAGGGTTGATTTCCACATAGTAATGTGTACCCGGATGTGGCATGAATGCAGATAACACTAACTGTATTTCTTTAGTCATAATATGGCAGCACACAGCACGAAAGCATGATGGGCTAAAGCTGAACTCAAGCTAAATACACAATTGTAATACTTTAATGGCCTTCATTTTACCTAAAAAAGGTTTACAAAATCTTTCCAGACAGTCCAGCCGGGATGAACTGTTTAACGGTACTTCTGTTAAACAACATGCCTTGGTCACCTGCCTTTCTACAGGAGGGGGCAGCACAGTAAATTGGTAACTGTGAGCTAAATATGTCATGCTTTTTCTGTCTTCTATGGTCAGTATGTTCTTTTTCAGCATTCACACATGCCACAGACCTCATTGGTCCCAGGTGCTACCCTATTCTCCCCCATCTGAGTGCAGCTGTACTTTAAATAACATTGAAGTCAATTTAAAAAAAGGGATTCAATTCAGTTACAGGTAAAAAATACATTAAAATTTTTTGTATTATACATACCATCATCCATGTTTTTTTTAATAATTGGCTACAGTTTAGCTTTTAAACTTGCTGTATACATGACATACAATGCAATACAAGACAGAGGAAGAGAACATGAATTTACAAACAAATTTTGAGCCTAAAACCTATCTATGCTATAAGACAGAGAAAAGTAGTAGATTTAGACATTGAGATCTTGGCGCTGGTAGCTTTGGCACCAACAGTCTAGTAGGTGCACGCTGTTACCAGTCATTCGAAAGAAAAGAAGCACATATTTGGGTATATTTCATTAAGTTTGATTTAAACCACAATAGAAGATTTATTTTCACACCTGTACAGCTCTTTCTCTGAACAGGATATGACTTAATCAATGGCTGCTCCCATCACTAACTGTACTGTGAAAAAGAAGGAAATTGTGGTATTTACACAGATGATAGTACTGTTGGAAAAAGACAGGTGGGAAACCTACATGGGCAACAAGGAGTTGGTATGAAGGAATACTTTTATTGTATGGTATGCCAGATTACAATGTGCATTAAGGCACAAGTGGACATGTTAAATTGCACCTTCCACTAAAATCAAATGTCTGCTTAAGCTGTCCAGGCCCCCTCTCTCTTCTTCTATACAAAGGTTAAAAACAAACCTGTCAAGGAAAAAGTTAGGATTATTCTTACTTTGCCCCCATTCTTTGCATTAGTGGGCATTAAATCATTGCCATACCAGTGAGTATGTTTCTTTAGAACACAGCAGCTGAAATCTCGTAAAAAGACAGTATGGAGCGTATTTTGGTGCGATTTGGCCTTTCTGTGATCCATAAAACTTTACCAGGAATGGCAGCTTCGGTGTTGTAGGCAGAATATGGAGGGGGGTTGCAGGGTAAATATAGATGTAACCTTATCCTGTACATTTTCAACTATATATAGTAGATGATTTGGGAATAGCATTATGTCCAATGTAAGCAGGAAATGCAGCTTTAACTGCCCAGGGTTCCTGAGAATGCATTCCTATAATGTATCTATAACTTCTTTATTAATAGATAAACATGCACTTCATCTTAGTTTTTCTACCCAGTGGATAACATACCAAAGTGTCTAAAAAAAACTAAATCCAATTTGTTTTGAAAATGTACTGTCATAACAAATTACATTATTATGGCAACTACTACATCCTACCCTTGCTTCTTTTTTTTATGAAGTAGTAAAGCTGACTTTTTACTCTAGATGATACAGTAGAGAAGGAACAAGGGGAATGTATATGGGAAGGGGGGGAGGGATGTGCAATAAAGTGAACCTATAGTTGTAAAAGTAAAAAGAAAATAGCAACACCAAAACAAATACCTGGTCCTTATTTTTTGGTTTAGCTGATTGCATGTACACCAAAAGAATCATATGTTATCTTATGCAACAATTCTTTATCCAAGCAGACCATCTTTACAAGAATAATCAAAAATAAAAATCAATATTAACTGTGGACTTTTCAGGGCTGGCAGATTTTTACCTTGTGTACTGGCTGTGGTGCTGTGTTCACTTTGAGGTTAATTCAATAATTGATTATAGGCTGTTTACACAGCAAAGCGATTCACCCCCTGCAAGAACCATCCAATAATGAGCAAGATAAAATCCTGATCTGGAGCTCCTTTGCATGTGATTGGGTATTCTTTGCAAAGTAAACTTTCACATTCACTAAGCTAAGTGAATTATCCCTTGCAAGGTCATAATGCACAATGGTAAGTAAACAGACTAAGTTCCTTAAATAAATGACCCACTTTATGTTTTCTGTGCACACTTTGCCTATTTGTTGAGCATGGTTAGCACCGTAATGTTCTCAGTACAGGGCAGGTTGTCTTAGATATTACTAATAGGAGTTATTTAACATATTTATCTTCCCCGGACAATTGTGAAGGAGTTTGTTCTATGGTGTGAGCTAAGGGAAGACAGTAAATATTTGGAACAACTTTCTTTTCTACTCCGGGCTCTGCCCCAGATGGAGCCAGTATTTTGTATTACAGTTGCCCTGCAGGAGGATCTGTCCTAACAGAACTGCGCAAGAAGATGTCTGCTTGGAAAAAGCATCTTGAACTGAATCTTCTGCACTGGAAATTGTCCAAGAAGTACTGGGTAAAAGCTGCTGGTTGTTTAATGCTTAGAATAAAGTATAAATGAACATAAGGGGGGGACATTGATAAAATTTTGAAAGACCTGGGGACCGATAGAGCAAAGTATCGCAAGGTAACTTTGTGGTGTGCATAAGATATAATAGCACATGTTGAGAAAGTCAGGTTATCCATGAAGGTAGGAATGACTTAAACGACAATGGTAAAGCCTATCAAACTCAAATAGACAACAAATATGTTGCAACGTATTTATACCTAAATGTGGTGGCTGCATTATTTAGGTTTTTTTAGACAGTATTCCTTTATTTTCACATGATAATCCTGCCAGTAACACACTTCCTTATGCAGGGTGACAAAGATCATCTCATTCTCTCTCCACCATATAAGAAGGAAAAGTGTGCCATGCGTGAGACTCTGAAAGACCAATATATAAACCACTGGACACAGATCAGTTTAGAAAAAAAAATTATTTCTTTACAAAAGTCTTCCTCTACACAGAATAGCTAACGCTTCATCTGATTTCATCAAAATGCTGGCATCTAAATAGCAACAAGAACTAATGGGACAACAGACACCTTGTTCAGGAATGTGTAATGCTCAACAAAATGTACAGAGTGCAGCAACTATGAATTGTAATATAGAGTACACACTGCATTTGTAAGAATAGGGAATATACAGCAGAGTACAGAATAAAGTAGTGTCATTGCATCTCTTAATACATTATATGATGGTGCTGGTCTGGGAAAGTGTTGTTTTCAGCAATACATCTGATATAACTCTACCTAATGGTCTCATAAAAGATTATACCATATAAGACGATGACCCTGATTTATTAAAGCTCTCCAAGGCTGGAGAGAATACACTTTCAGAAGTGAAGCTGGGTGATCCAGGAAACCTGGAATAGATCTGGTCCAGGATTCAAAACATTTGCCAGCAAATAGCAAATGATTTTTAAAAATCCATTCCATGTTTTCTGTATCACCCAGCTTCACTTCTGAAAGTGTATTCTCTCCAGCCTTGGAGAGCTTTCATAAATCAGGCCCATAACCCTTACTTGGGTTAGTGAATAAGCAGTTATCTAAAGGTTAGATATCAGATTCTAGTTATCAATGTAGTTACATATGTAGTTATGAATGAGGTTCATTTATTGCACAAACCAATCTGTATTGGCAGTTCTATTTAATTTTGGTGGTCATGGTTTGTCTTTTTGCTGGTGTGCAACAGGGTAGATAACATGGATTATGATTTAGAATTGCTGGGACATTAATTAAAACAGGGAAAAGTACAGTTCAATGCTCTGGTTGTATTGGGAGTGCAATGCAGATAGAAGTACAGAGAAAAAGGGGTGTTTGTTTCAGATGACTGCAAAATGAGCCCTGGCAGTGGAGAAAGCAAACAGTATTCTGGGATGTATTACTAGGGGCTAACCAGCATGAGGAAGGAGCTCCTGATTTACCTATATGTAGACCTGTTTTAGAATACTATGCCCAGTTCTAGAAACCTCACTTCCAAAAAGTTATTAAAAAGATAAATCCAAAGGTGGGCAACAAAAATTCTGAAAAGTCTAAGGGATAAAGCATATCAGGATAGACTGCAGCAACATTTTTTGTACAGTCTTTAAAAATAAGGAAATTGGAACATGTTTGGAACCTTTAAGTACATTAGGGTGTAAACACTGGTTTAAAAGGCAGTATTTTCAAGTGGAAGCTAAGATCAAGAACACAAGGACATGACCTCAACTAAACCCCAAGCTAAACTTAGAAAGTAATATTCTTCTAAAAGAACAGTTGAGGCATGGAACAGACCTCCAGCAGGAATAGTGAGCAGAAAGGTGATAAAACACTGTCATCATTTCCTAGAACAAAGAAACTAGTGTGCCAAACTAAACTGTGGGCTGATAGACATAATGTTATTTGGGAGGTTAATCATTTTGGATTATTTCAATTCTTAAACTCAAAGTAAACAAGTTATTTTATACAACAGTGAATTTATGCCACGCAGTGCGTAAACCTCGATTCACAGGAATAAGAATGCTTTGAAAAAAAAGGGATGATGACATTTTAAAACTACAGTCATAAGGCCACCATTATAATGCATGGAAGAGGAATATATATACAGAACCTTTTAGCTTATTAAATATAAGAAATGTGCAATTTAAATTTTAGTTACTGTTGTTAGTTTACATGACTATTGCCATAATACATTTCCTAAAGGGAGCTATACCTGTAAAGAAGGTAATATTTACCTATTTTCACCCATGTGTCCACACCGATGAACATTGATCTAATCCTTAAAAATTATCCCCAGAAGTCCACAGAGAATCTCCTGGGTCTACCACAGTTCACACTGGTTTCTCCTGCTGACCTTCATGTCACTGCAGTGGATTTCCATGGCTTTTGTTGCATATATTTATAAATAAATGTTTAAGCCACACTGATGTGCCAATACACCTGTGCATTGGCACATCCACAGTGTGGTTATATATAGCAGTGTACACCCAGGTTCACCTGGAGGCGAACCCTTCCTCCCCAAAAGTACAGCAACACACCAGAAGGTCAGACATCACCTTTTTAGGACACCCATATCTTTTTCAGTGGGTGTTCTGGCAGCGGTGACTTTTACTGTTACAATAAATGATGCTATGTAATGACCTGTAAGTGTTTTTAGTGTAGTTATAACTGGGCTGTGTGATGGTGCCATTCCAGGGGCAGGCCAATGACAGCCTAGGCTAATAAGTGAGTGGAAGATTGAGAATGTCTGATGGTAAAAATAAATTATTATGGTGGATAGTTCCAAATTAAGAATTAATACTGCAGCAAGAACTATTTTTTTATGTCTACAATTACTGGTCTAATAAATTAGTTTAAAATGCATCTAAAATGAATTTTTTAAAAACAATTATTTTCTTAATAATACTTCTGGTTGGGGGGAATTGGAGATTTTGGGGACAGTGCTGCTTTAAAAGAGAAACGTTCTTTAAAGACCACAAAATTAAAGGGGTACTAAACCCTACGTATGGTCACGTGTCCCATTTCCATCGCAGGCGACACAATCTTCTTCCTTCTTCCCTTCCTTTCTTCCTGCATATGTGGCTCAGCTTTGGTTACCAGGATAATTAGCAATCCTAGCTTCCCCTTGTGCATACCAGGATATTTAGCAGGTTTAGTTCCGCTTTAAAGGTACCAATCTAAATAATGAAGCAATCAAAAGCAATGTTCTTGCGAAGATCCATTCTGAGGAACATGGCAACAAGTTTGTAAAAACTGCAAGTTCTCATATCCTAGCAAACTTTATTCTGAATCAGATCAGAAAGTAGATCTGCTTTTGTTACAATAGCGCACTGGTCTACAATTATGAATACATTCAGAGTTCTGATTACCATTTTCACATGTTTCATGAGAACATATTTCCCTAGCAGTTTATTTTTATTTTGGAAGAAAGAACAATTCTAATATATTAACTTTTGCCAGCTCAAACTTAAACTGTATGACAAGCAGACAGCAAATTAGGGAATCTGAAGCAGGGACACGGACGGGAATCAAATCTGAGGTACTGGCCTTCCCCCTGCTCTACTACAAAAATCATTTCTGTCTATGTGCTGTTTAACTTCCAATGTGGAAAGAATTGTCAGCGGGAGTTGAAGAAATATCAGACCCCCAGACAGTGATAAAAAACATACTGGGGGTGGAAACCCTTCCCCACTCCAATAAAGTAATTATTAGCTGGGCATATACTTATAAGATCTTGAGAATTACCTAGTTTTGTTAATTACGAAAGCTATAGTGAATGCCAATAGATACTATAAAGGAAAGAGGATAACATAAAATGTATTTTCCTACATCATATCTTGACATGACTGGACATGAAGGAAATGGTATGTTCATTAAAAGCCTATACCCTACCAAAGCTAACTAAAAAAAAAGTACATACATATGTCAAAAAATAATTGTGCTTGTCTCAGGCGAAAACCTGATATGTTAAAAGTGGCTTTCCTGATGTAATTCATCAGTCAGCTATTCCTATGGAGGAAAGAACAGCGGGGTACAGCTCACTCAACCTGCTCCCCTCTCCATAAAACAGAATGGCGTGTGTGTACAGCACTCATTGATTCATCTGCAATGGAAATGATCACAAAAGATCACTACCAGTCCAGAGCTTAGACAAGGGACAGGAAGCCTTGACACTTTTACTGTGACAACTGGAGAAAAAAAATAATAAAAAATCACATTCTCCCTGAGAGGTAAGGCTGCAGTATTATGATTAGAGGTGAGTTTGGAATAATTACAGATATCTATGCGTGACAAGTTTATTTTAAAGAATAACTTTAACTGAAGCCAAAACTTCAGGGATCAAGTTTAAAAGTGCCGCAGATCACAGGGGTGGTAAGTAGAGAAAGAACAAGGAAGAAAGATGATATTCACTGAGTACACAAAGACAGGAAAAACTATTACTGCATTTGCATCAAGGTGTACTACGAAGCCACATTTTATGACGTTTCATTTATAAGGTTCTTAAAAGACCTTTTTTTAATAGTCTATGTTTTATTTACAATGCAGCTCTATTTTAATCATTTTAAATATTATTTATCAGGTATTTCATTTACTTAACTCACTTTCGAAAATATATTAAAAAAGAAAGCTTTTCTTACAATAACAGTAAACAGTATTCAAGTGTGAAAGATAAACTTGGACTAGTATATTTATATATCTAAAAAAGTATCTTTTCTTTTGTACTTTTAGCGGAGTAACTCTGGAGGGGGGACTGGGTGCTTTGGGAGTGCCTGGAGCTGGAGCTCGGGGTTGTATTCTGGAACAGACCCGGATCTATAGATCAGCTGCTTGCAAGGACTGTACAGCATGGAGCACAGCCAAGTCTTGACTGGAACTATGCTTTAAATTGTATTAATAAGGAGATTTTAAGTAAAGTAGGAAAGGCTATTCATATCTTGTTCAGTGAAAAGAAAATGCTGTGCTTCACCACAAAGTCCCTAATAAAATCTTATTATCTGCCAAACTTCAATAAATTACAGGAAGCTATGCATTGGGCTTGATTCATAAATTATACACATCTCTCTCTTTAATAGGTTTGTATAGAATTGGGTGAGTAAAGACCCCTTGAGCTACACTTTAGCAGTCCTAAAGATAACCATACATTTCCAACAGCAAGGCTTATAGCTTTTCCTGAGATTTTCCTGTGGTTCCATCCCTTAATAATCTGCTATATTAGTAGGTGTTCTCTCCTATGATTAAAGGCATAGGCATGGGCCATGGAACTAACAAGGGGGCATCAGAAAAGGTACTGGTATGTATTGAGGATCAAAGATTGTGTTAGGAAGGAGGGATGGAACTAGTAGAATCCTCATAATGGAGCTTCCTGTAATAGTGTGGCAACAATGCTGCACTGCGCTTGAATTCACAACAAATGTTGCAGAGGCGTGACTATCGATTTTGTTACTGATTCACATAACTTGCCAATGAACACTTGTCCACACCTACCTATGCCCACTGCTTTAGGCTGACGGCACTTTCTCTAAAACCCTCCGCTGTAAATTGCAGTGTCTGGCAGGCACACATGTGAAGCACTAATAAAAGAGAATTTGGCTCATCCCAGAAGAGTAAAGGAAGTTCTTGTTTACTTCTGTATTAGGCATTTGCATCACATAGTAACTAGTTTTGTTATTTGTTTAAAATGTCAAATAGATAAATACTGTAATGTGTATTGTATTGCAAAAACCCACAACAGCCAACCAGCTGTAAACAGTCATTGTTCTGACTTATCTAAGAGAAGATTTGCTATGTTATAAGGAAAATTAAGTATTATTTGAGCCTAAGCAGAACTCTGAAAAATGTACCTCTTGTGTATAATTCCTCCTGAAAAAGCAGTGAACTTTCTGGTATGTGAGAGCCTAGGTACTCTAGTAAAATCTAAGACACTGCTGCCTCTAATTACTGGACTCAAGAAATGTGACAAAGTTGTCATGCCATTACTGTTCTTTATTCTCCTTGCTGGAGACTCTGAAATGTGGTAGCAAAGTCCTGCCCCTACCAAGATAGCCATCTCCATACAGAGACACAGTGCAGAATACGTATGGGTAAAGATCAGCTGCAGGGAGTCTTTTGTCCCATGCCCGTGTTTTGGGCATAGCTTCCAAAGTTTAGTCCCTTGTTTGTTTGGAATTAAAGCACATCCCTATTTGTTTGAACTATGCCTGTTATGTAACTCATAGGTTTTGTAGCTATGCTAAATAAGTACATTGAGTGATGTTCTAAATGAACTAAGACCACAATAGCTGTAAAAAAACAGTGTTTGCTACCCGTTCTAAACAAATTCCAGATGTTGTTCCTCCAAAACAGCTTAGATGAGCTGGATTCAGATGCAATAGGCAACACCATTTTTGTCTTATTTTGAACTATGAATGTAAAAAGTGGGGGACCAGGCATCTGACATTCCCAAAAATGTGCTGGATGCTGAACATTCTTCAGCCACTGAGAGTGAGAAAAAAACATTTAATTCTGAACTGCAAGCAGATATAAAGGACGGATAAAGAAATTAGTACAGCTCGGTAATATTTAAAACAACCTTATAGGCATTTTTAATGCAAGTAGCATCATCTACCAGCAATCTCAAAAACATTCTGTTGCTACCCCTTTCACTGTCTAGTTATAAACTGGGTGAGGGACAAGAAAACGAGTGTTTCCTAAATGCAACAGAAAAAATATGGACTGGATGCACAGAAATATACAACCTTTTACTGGTTAAACAGCTCCTCTATATGTGTTGTATTTGTGCATTTAGCTGTTTACCTTGAGTGTTTACCTGTCTACCTAATTTAGTAGCATACCCGCAGTCTCTGGCTTTAGCTTTTAGCATGCATGTAGTCTGTGACCATCTCACATAGCATGCCTGTAGTCTCTGATCATCTCCCATAGCATGCCTGTAGTCTATAGCATGCCTGTAGTCTCTGACCATCTCCTATAGCATGCCTGTAGTATCTGACCATCTCCCATAGCATGCTTGTAGTCTCTGACCATTGCCTATAGTTTATCTGTATGTAGTCTATGATAATCTCCTGCAGTCTCTGACTGGCTCAGGTTTTGTGGCATTTCATTCAATAATTATAACCACTGGTGGGCCTTGGGTTATGTCTGGCACTGCACTAGCATAATTGGTAAATATTAAAAGAGCACAGCACCCATATTAACACAGATCTACATTAGCAATGATATGACCCTAAGTCTGCAAAAACTCAAAATCCTAATATTTACCTCTAGAGATGCTGATGGTTTTAATAATCGGGAAATATTTAATGTTTTGCTAGATTAAATTCCAATCATCTGTGCCATAGATAAAAAGCTCAGATTTACAGAGACTGGATTTAAAAATTATTTATCTTCTTACCTAATAAACAAACATAATTGGATAATGTATGATATTCTCTGTAATGTTCAGATAGACCAGAAAAGAGTGTCTGTGTCTCTTCTGGAGAGATTCCACCACTTACCCGGGTAACTATTTCAGTTATTACCAGACCAGAAGGCGAGAGAAGATTTGCTATTGAAGACACATGCATCGGTGACAACTGTCATTTGGAAATATTTAACCTTTACTTCCTGATGTTTTACTTTGATAGAATGTTACCCTACCTATTGGGATAACGACTAAAAAAACCCTAATAGACGTTTTACCTTTTCTTTACTCTTTAAACAAAACAAAACGTTTAATTGTGCTTGAAATAAACGGCTTTGATTATAGAATAAGTTTGACCCTCCAACTGCAGTTAAGATATGTCCTCCCTTCGCCAGCCATGCACAGATAAATAAAGCTTAGCTGTGACCTAAAACTTCATATTTAGCTGTCTCTACCTTCCATACATTCATTTAAACTTCTGTATAGCCAACACTTTTTTCAGGTTTCAATAGATCAGGGAAGGATTAAAACCTGTCTGGATTTTATTGATGTCTGTAACTTCAATGGGGTATTCACCCTCTTTTATAGTCCTGATGACCATTGTTCTTGATACTTAGTGTTGGGAACTCCACAATTTTACAGTTGTCACCAGAACAGAGTCAAATAAGTGTTTAAGTGACAACTCTCTAAAAGCAGAATTCCTTTGTAGAGATTATTTTTCACGTCCTATTTTGTCTCCAGGAGAGGAAGTAAAGAAAATCCTCACCGACTGGAGGCAGCAAAAACTAAAATGTTACGGGTTTTATTCCCCCTCTATACTATCCATAACTGCAAAATAGGATTTAGGTTATTCATACATATAAAACATATGACTATGGTAGGGACATTGGATTGTGAGCTCCTTTGAGGGACAGTTAGTGACACAACTATGATTTTGTACGGCACTGTGTAATATGTACACAGTATGAAAATACTGTGTAATAATAATAATAATATTAATAATAAAACTGTTACGGAGTAAGCACTGTGAGCATACTTCTCTTCTGATATCTGATGCTTACCTAATGGCAGAGCTGTGAAGAATGGAAGCCAGCACAGGATAAACAAGCCCACCACAATCCCCAGTGTCTTGGCAGCTTTCTTCTCCCTGGAGAATTTGAGCAGTTTCAGTGACAAGGAACTGCGGGGTTGCTGGCTTTTGTTTTTGCTGTTAGGAATGCCATCATGCATATTCCTGCAATGGATCCTGAGGGTCAGCTCCCTGGAGTCCATCCTCTCCTTCATCACCCCAGCCTCTAAGTTCTTGGTGATCCTCTTGGCTACTACATAGACTCTGCAGTACATCACCAGAATGACAATGAGAGGGATGTAGAAGGAGCCCAAGGAAGAGAAGATGGCATAGAAAGGCTCTGTAGTGATATCACATACATACTCATCAGTAGCTGTCTGTTGCTTCCACCCCAGTAAGGGTCCAATGGAGATGACTATAGACAATATCCAGACACAAAGCAGAGCCAACAAGACCCTTTTCCTGGTCACTATAGTTGGGTACTGGAGCGAATAGCGAACTCCGATGTACCTGTCTATAGATATGGCGCACAGGCTGAAAATTGAGGCGGTGCAGCACAGAACGTCCATGGCAGCCCAAATATCGCAAAATATCCTGCCAAAAACCCAGGCACTGACAATCTCCAGAGTTGAAGAGAAAGGTAAAACAGTGGTGCTGAGAAGAAGGTCAGCAATGGCCAAGTTGACTATCAGGTAGTTGGTGGGGATCCTCAACTGCCTGTTGGCCACCACTGAGATAATGACCATGATGTTGCCCACTATGGCCACACATATAAAGGCTCCAAGGGTAAATCCAAGGACCATAGCCCTTGTAAAGTCCACATGCAAATGAGTCCTATTGGTATCCGTTTGGTTGATATCTATGAAACTTCCATTGTCCCAGGAAACATTTGGAGAAATGTGAAGAGCTGAAAAGTTCTCAGCAACAGTCATATTAAAATGGTCATCCATGCCTGTTATAATGTGGCAAAAAAAAGATCACCTGACAATGATCCAACAGCTACAGCATTGTGCAGTCACAGTGAGCAGGGATAGCTCAGCCAAGATCTCATACCCAACTTTTGTAGAGTTGCTTCAATTCTTGATAAGGGGTTCCTTGGGATCACATGAGGATGATGGGAGCAGAGTATACAAGTCTGATCTCAGGAGATCGGGACCTCTGCTCTGGATGTGGCATGGCATGCTGCTTGCACTAACCATCTCAGGGAGAAATCTTTTTTAGCAGCTGCTTTTCTTACTAATGACATCACAGGGACAGAGCATTGATGGATATAAGTCAACACTAGAGGGCGCAGCTGCCCAGAAGAAAGCCCAGCAAAGTGACTGCAAGCATTGAGAATTCTGTGCCAGCTCCAGCCAGGGCTTGGATGGGGAGTTTTAAAAATCATCTTCCAAATTAATTATTTGATATACAATGTTTACCATTGTGAACCCCTTTTGGTTGTTTTTACCTTTTTTTATTTTGTTTAAAATGTTTTCTTTTGTATCTGTTTTATTATTTTATTGTACTGTTTTATTGTTACTGTTATTGTACTGTTTAAAAAAGTAAAAACCCTTAATAAAAGTTTGAATTGAAAAAAAAATCATCTTCCTAGCCAGAGGGGACCCATTTAAAGTGAAATTAAACCTAAAAGTATAAAATATTGGGAGAATACAGGTTCTAAATTGCAGAAAGAATGGCTTTGTTTTTTCTGCAATAAATCAAATTTACATGTTTGCAATTATTTTACCAAACTCACCTGTCATTGCTGCGGCACTGGCATTTTCACCCATTCCTCTTCTGGATTTGGGATTTTCAGCCATGTTGAGTGGTCAGACCAGAATGTCGTAACTCCAGCACATATGCATAGGTGTTAATTTATTCCCAACAGTTTGGTATGCCAGGATTGTGCATGCTCAGCTCAAGTTATACATAGAAGTGTGCAAATTAAATTGTAAAGAAGATGTGGCAGTCAGGATGGTGAAGACAGCCATGATGAGGAAGAAGACAGGAGTGAAATGTGAACTAACATAAGGTAGTCAGGATGGAGAACATGAGCTAAAATGGGAGATCAGCTAGGATGAAAGGGGGGCAAAATGGTGGTGTCAGTAATGGTGAGTGGTTATCCAGAATGGAAGATGCAGTCAAGATGGAAAGCATCAGCTAGAATAGAATGGAAAGGGTGGGCTAGGATGGTGAGATCAGCCAGGACTGAAAGGGACAGTCAAGGTCTAGGGGTCAGTGAGAATGGAGGGGGTAGTAAAGATGGAAAGAGTCATCTAGAATAGAGGAGGGAGTCTGGATGGGGAGTCATCTAGAACAAAGGGATTAGCCAGGATGGAAAAGAATGAAGGGGTACAGTCAGGATATTAGGGTCATCCAGGATGAAGTGGGGGAAGTCACAATGGCGAAGGTAGTCAAGATGGAAGGGGTGAGCTAGAATGACAGATAGGCAGGGATTAAATAAGCATGGGAGAGTCAGGACAGAAGAAAGTATTTCTAACTCACTTCAGAGTCCCCAACTACTCTTGCACTGCACACAGGGAAGAACTATTAGGAGTGGGCCAGGGATAGGATTTGGAGCGCATTCTGCATTCTCTCTGTGGGCAATTGCTTCCCTGCCCACCAACCCAGCAAATTGCAAACTACCCCACAAAATATCAACTTAAATGTAACAATTCCTAAAACTATTAGGTTAATACTCACTCTGTGCCAAGTTATACGACTTTAAATTGCTGAGGCACCAAAGTTGCAGCTCTGAAACCTCTTTTTCCTTTTTTTAGGATTAGAAGATTAGTGTTCTCTTATTTCAGTTGTGGTTTGAAATATTTTCACTTTTGGTTGGGCTATGATAAGTTGAATTGCATATAGTTTTTTGTTCTGAGGGATTCGATTGAAGGAAACCCCCTAATACTAGCTGCTTGGCCATCATGCTATCTTACTTCAATACTTTGAATCAATGACCTGCAAAACTATGAAGATATGTATTTGTGATGTTTTTACTTTCCTGGTCTACACACTTGTTACATGTCAGCGAGAGTCATCAGCCGGAATATCAGCATAATCCTCAGCCTTTTTCAAAAGGGTCTTCTGCAATAGTAGGCTTCATGTTTTTCTCATGCCAGGCTGACATTAGAATGGTTTTGGTGTACTTTCTTGCTGCGTTTCCTCATTTAAATTGCATTTAAATTGCTGTTGTCATATTTTCTGTAATATAAAACCAGAGTTAAACAGAGCATGGATTGCATGGAGGCTGAAAGAGCCTGCATAGAAACCACAGTAAAAGATTTAAAAAAGAAGTGAAAGCTATTTTTTTCAATTATTTAGAAGATACACAGCTTTGTCAAGCAGCCTACAATCTATACACATGGCGAGAACAGGCATTCCCATGTTGTTCCCAGCAAATGGCACCTTTGTAGGTGCTTGGCCACCAACACCACAACGCTTGTTCTTAAAGAGCCAGGGTTTGCATGTTTTGCAGGGCGATACTGAATCACCCGCTGCCGCCTCTATTCTTTATTTGTTAGGCTTCCATGGGTGATGCGCTACACATAGCATCTCAACCGAGAAAGCAAGTCAGGGGTCTGAGAAAATGGTATCTGGACCACAACCTCACCGCCAACCTAAACAAGCCTAAGGATTTCTGTCTGCATTAAAATCATACGTTTAAACTCAATAACAGAATTAATAGATATGTATATATATATTATTACAATAGGAATGACTTGAATACAAGACTAGATTGGATCTTGTCATACATTTCCACCTTGCACAACACCTCATCTTTACCGTCAGGTAAATAGGAAAGTCAGCCCCCCTCAACAGCTTTGTCTGGAAAATATTAATCCTCATGGGCAAATTCCTGTGGGAAAATAAAAATGTACTCATGGGGACTTTTTCCTGGAAGCTTGGCACATGTTTAAATTATTCACTGCCAGAAAATTCCGGCATCACTTGAATGTATTATTACACACAATTATCAGCTTCAGCCATTTTGTTTTCTAGTGACGCACAACGCATTCAGGTGAATCAGTGCAATTGTTCTACAAATCCTCTACTGATTTGCACTCATAGTAAGAGTTCTATAGAGCTGTGTATAGCATCTATCAATAGTAAATTAGTCTAAAACTGAAAGAGTGAGGCCACCCGACCAGAAAAGGTATCAGGTCAATAGACAAAAATGTAAATCCTCAGTAAATGAGTACAATATGTCTGCATAAATATATTCCTGACAGATCACATTACACAGCACGAGTATCATTTTTATAAAATGTTGTATATTTTATCATAAAAGGTCCATCTATGGGCAAACTGTAAGACTTGTACAGGCACCAGAATAGAAAGTCGTATCATCTCTGAAGCCTCATCTCGGTCTAGAAAGTAGATGTTGACACTGGATGATGCCTGAAAACAGAACTAAACTTAAAAAGTGTATACAGGCAGGTTCAATTATTGTAGAATGGACAGGTGATGTCTATTCTTTAATAAAATAGACAATCTTTTCTTCAATGTACTATGCCAGGTATGGTGGCATATCTCTGGGTGCTGGGAATGAATGAATTCCTGTGCACAGACCTGGTCAATCAAGATGGCTGAAGATCCAGGACCCAGAAGAGGACCAGGTGAAGATGTCTGGGCTGGTGACTGAGCAAGGATAGTTGAGTGTTATTAAAAATGGCAGTCAGGCAGGTAAGCTTATTTTAGGACATCGACTTCTATGACTGAACTCCAGCTGGGGTGAAATACATCAAATGATGAGGTGTAAGGTCTTGTTTAGTTTGTACCAATGATATCATATAGTTATTTAATGAAATAAACACTATAGAAGAGTCTCCTTGTATCTAGAAATATGTGTATAAACATAGGATGGATCTCCGAAGCAGGCACCTGGAATCTAGTGGTGGCAAGCCGGAAAGTTCACCAGAGAAATGTTCTGTGCCCGGTTCTGGTGTTAGGTCAGCTGTGCAACTTTTGTAAAATCAGATATGTAAAGATAAGCATGATGTGCACCTAAATACATACATTTAATATATATATTAATATATATATATATATATATATATATATATACATATATATATATATATAATATATATATATATATATATATATATATATATATATATATATATATATATATATATATATATATATATATATATATATATATAAAATGTCCTACATGCCAAAATATTCCTCTACCAAACAACCAGACTTTTTTTCCCTAATCCTCAACACTATGCTATTTCCCCCCTCCCAATTACAGGCATAGTTTGTTCTACTTACTTTTTTACAATAACTCTGGGACATTATTTTTTCTAATGATCAGATGTGTAGGAAGCCCTATAATACATACTCCTTACTGTAGCTTTGTACAATAAATTGAATATTGCATTTTCCTGACGGCTACACTTTGGGCAATGTGTTATGATACATAGACCTTACCCCTGCACTCAGTACATTCTATGTAATATTACTTTTTTGTACCCCTTCCAATACTCAGCAATATTTATTCATGCCCATTTTTTATCATGGAGCGCTTCCCATGTTTTATTCATTTCAATGTTTCCCTGTTTCCCAGATTCCAAGCTTCCAAAGTTGAGAGGTATGTGTAAACTATATCCCTTCACCTAACATTTCACATAAAATGAAGAGGGAATACATGCTTGAAGTCCAGCCTGGATGACCATGCATACATCAGAGTGTGTAAGTGTAGTCACTCTAGGACATGAAGGGTGTTGTTTGCAGGATTACCTGGTGAAAAAAAAGGAATCTAGGGAAATTCATGCAGCCAGCACACCGAAACGCTGGTAAATTGCAATATGTTTGTTTTGGGGTTTAAATACATTTTAATCTCGTATTTATCTTTCCCATAATTTCCATTCTTTAAGACTGAGAAACACTAATGAGTCCAATAATAAAAAAAATATATTTATTTTGCTATTTATGCCTAATTTTAATTTCACTTTTTCCTTTATAAATACCTGTTCTGTCTGTGAAAATAAATTTGTATTTTAGACTAAAAAGAATGGTGTTGTCTACATTTATTTTGTTGAATCCAATGTGAAATATGTGTGCAATGTATGCAAATGTTGGGTACATTTTGACAGCAACATACATTAAACAAGTCATGGAACACACATCAGAAGCCTGGGTGACAATGCAGGAGCATTGAGAAGTGGTAGATCACATGTTTTCACCTTAAGACAGGGAGTGCTTGAGAATATTTAATAGCATGTTAAGGGGGTAGGGGTGGGAAATCATTAAAATAATAATGCTATTGACGGGTTGTCACATTTCCAATGAATTGCACCTGTGCCAGTCTTCCCAGAGCTCTAGGACAGAGTACCTTGCAACAGTTTATTGGGATTATGCCCTACAGGTTTTGTGTTGTTTAGACATCCTGAGTCAGTGTTTAAACAGAAGACATTTGGCAGTGATTATCTAATGAGCACGATGGGTGCCGCCTAGGAGCAAGCTGTTCCGGACTTTCATGTTTGCTGTTGCGTTTTACGTCACCTGTATCAAATCCATTCTTACATCTGCTCTCCTGTGAACAGAAAGTTTATCTTTAAAGCACAACACTAGCAAAATAAAAAAAGTTATTTTTTAGATTTTTGTCACCCAGGACAAAAGTTTGTTATCAATCATCTGTATAGGTGTCCCCAATGGCATTTATTGATACATCCTGCTGGATCTTGAAATGACCGATAGAGATGACCTGCTCATTCTCTCCTCTACCTAAATCAGAAATGTCCGTACAGCATTGCTGGAAACACTTGCGGTGTCCAATGCTGGAAACATGTCTGGCCATATTATTAATGATATTTAGATTATTAAGATTTCTCAGCACTCTCTCCAATTACACTACATCCTTTTTTGTGATTTGGTACTGAAAACTGAACTTTATATCCAAGATGAATATATCCAAAGTGTTATCCAAAAAATAAAAAAACACCGCTTGCACCTATAACCATACAACAGTTTGCGCATGTTTAGTGGTTACCACTGCCAGCCTCCTAACGGTTTCCAGTGGGTTCCTGGGAGCAGTAACTGCCACGGTTTTTAACCCCTTGTCTAAATTTAGCTTTAGAACTTTAAATATAAAGGTGGGGTCAGTTTAAAAGCAAATAGTATTATTATTAAAAAAACACCTTTTATTTGTATTAATTAAAAAAAAAGGAAGAAATTATACTTCAATCCTATATTCCTTCTGCCTCTCCTGGCCTGTTCACTTTATAATGGAATGCAGTTGATTTACAGTCTACTCTGGCAGCTGGAAGAAAGTTAGTTCCATAAACTAAAAATGGACTTATGAGAAGGCAAGTATGAAGGCTGCAAAATTAAGTTAAATTTCTGATCTCTGTACAGCTAAAAAATTGTGGTACGTCTCTATTAAAGGGAAAAAGTGAAAGAAACATTAAAACTAATATAGCTGTTCCATCTTGAACATACTTGGCTGTCCTGTATTCCTCAAAGTAAATCTTTTCAGATATGAGTTTTTTTTCAAAAGTTGAAGAACTGTTTTGTTTCACTACTCAGTTGTTTGCCTAAAGTAATGATACATGTCAGTGTTTGTCTTCACTGGCTACAGGCTTGTTCCAGGTCAGTGGTATGTTTTGGACAGAAATAATAAAACACTATACCTTGCATCTTGAAGCCAGTAATGGTGGATCATATACTTCTATCCTGGCAGGTACTGGTAAAACTTGATGTCTCTAGCCAATTCATATAGACAGGTACTCTGGGAATTGGGATTATAAGCATTTAAACTATCAGTATATTATGTGAGAAATCCCTTGCAAACATATGTTAAACATCCGCAAGTTGTAGAGAGTCTACATGGAGGTAGTTGAATCCAGGAACCCACTACTGCTAAAGTGCCCACCTTCATCCATAGTATGTTTTAACACTTTAGAATACTATCAATAAGTCGTCACTTCCATCTACAAAAACTACAATAATGTCTTATGGCTTCATTAACTACTATAGCTCTACATTTGTATTAGTTGGGCAAACTTTTAGAATGGCCTTTCTCAGCTCTTTTACCCCAGAGGAACCCTTGAAATAAAGTTGGGGTCTGATAAAAGGGGTAATAATTGAGGGTTGGTGAAAAGAATCCCCCCGTTATGATAATCAGGAAGGAATGCCCTTTATAGTGTTAGTCAAAATGTAATCTTGTAGATAACTAAAATATCACTGGTGTCGTACCAACTGGCTCTGCCGAATCTGTACAGTCACCATCAGATAGGAAGTCGATAGGAAGATGATTGACTTCCTATCTGATGGTGACTGTACAGATTTGGCAGAGCCAGTTGGTACGACACCAGTGATATTTTAGTTATCTACAAGGAGATGAGTGACATTTTGACTAACACTATAAGGGGTATTCTTTCCTAAAGAACCTCTAACAATCACTGAGGGAATCATAGGGTTCCATGGGATCCTGCTTGAGAATGACTGCTTTAGGCTTAACAAATTAGTCAAAAAGAGTTCAGAATGAAGTTGTGTACCCAGTCAAGTTAAATATCACTGGCCAGTCTTAAATTCATGACTAGGCATATGAGACTGGATTACTAACCATTACACCAGGTAATGTTACAGCGTAATAAAGCAATGCAATATTCCCAATAATTATATTACAAGCATCAGGTTGGAGGAGTGGATATTCGTGTATGTTGTCCACCTTGGGTAATGCCCAAGACAAGGATGCTAGATTGCTGAAGGAAAGTAAAGCAAATAGCTAAAAGGAAAGGGCCAAGCACAGTGTTGGGACAGAGTTAAATGATGCTTGTAGTGGGCTCAGGATACCTGATGCATCTTTTAATGTGGAATGAGAAGTGTACAGAGAATGAAATTATTGGGAAAAATGTAATGCTTGTCTTCAGCTTCAAATATTTTCCTAAAGCACCATCGTATTAGCTGAAAAGTAATTTTAAAAAGTCCAGCGTTCCCACAAACTCCATTACCAAGATCTCTACTAGTACGCAACTCTGCAAAGTAGCCAATAACAGAAGGATCTGGACTTGATTCTGTATTCATATTTCATGTTAAAAGGTGCAGTTGAAAGTCTAAAACCACAGTGTATTGAACATATAAACATCACAATAAAAAGATTTAAAATAAAATAATGATTTCTAAAAATAATTGGCTAAAAAAAACAATACTTCAATATAAAAACAAAGGACCACACATACTGAAATTGTACAAACACAGTAGATTATAAAAACAGTGTCCCCAACTCTTTGTAGCAGATGTTGCGCCTCCAGTAATAGGTCAAGCCGAGTAATAATAGACGAATTTCACCGGACACTCTGTTTCTCAATGTACTGATGATCCCTGGAAATCTTAGTTTTAAGGTTTGTTGCTCCCAGTCGGTGGTGGGAAACAGTACAGACTTGCAATGTTCTCCTGTCAAGTAACCCCACTGACCCGGCAATCATTGAGAAATATACATGTAATCGCCTTGCAATGTGGACATTTGCAGCATTATTATAAAAGGCGCACCCATAAAGTTTATTTTTACTCAAGGTATCCTGTGCTTGGTACATTACTAACAGACTGACACGTCGTGTTTTAGATTGGGCTTCTGAAAACAGACTTGTAGCCTAATTAACAAACAGAATACACATTAAAGTGTTTTGGCATAGAATGGGATTATAATTTCATAATAGCTGGAATTCTGAAGGGTTCTTAACCAAAACAGCTGCATTTAGGTTTGAGCTCCAAATATTTTCTGCTGACTAGTCAACTTGACCTTGACAGTGATCCAAACGGGACAGAGGGCAAGAAGGAGGATATTTACTGTGGCTTCCAGAATTGTGTTTTAGAGGGAAAATGAGTTGTCGAAGAAACTTATTTCAATCTAAGACAAATTGATAAACGTCATGGAAACTAAAATGAGTTTGTGCGAATCAACTTTTTAAATATTACTGTAAAGTTTTAATATTTTGATATGACAATTTCAGATTCATGGGTGCTCCCTCTAGTGGTTATTTATACACTTAACATATTTGCTATTTTAACCGCCGCAATAGCAATGGGCCTGATTTATTAAAGCTTTCCAAGACTGGAGAAGATAGACTATCATGGGGGAACCTGGTTGATCCATTAAACCTGGAATGGATCAGGTCCAGGGTTGAAAACATTTACCAAAAAAAAAGCAAGTGATTTTAAGAAATCTGTTCCAGGTTTGCTGGATCACCCAGGTTCTCCCATGATAGTCTATCTCAGTGTTTCTCAACCAGTGTTCCAATACAGGTGGCTCAGAATTCCTTGAGCAATGAGAAGTTTTTGACTCTTGATCTTTTAGGCTATTTGTAAGGGTGCAATTTTTCCTACTGACTGTGCTGTATAAAAAAAATGATTTTGGCTCTAGACTTGCATCCACATTTGCCAGCAAGGTATTTTTACTCATCCATGATCCCTTGCGGCCTCACCGCCTCTCTTCATCCTAGGTAAGAAATGTAGATCTTATACAAAAAATATATACAATGTTGTTGTTCAAATGTATGAATGAAAAAAAAAATATCAAAACTACTTTAGTTTTCCTTTCAATATACATATACATGTTTACCCTTCATATCACAATTCACCTTTTTAACCTCCTGAGTGGTTGATTTCTGTCTGGATTTCTAAAAGTGGTACATTGTTTTTCACAAAAATTTATTTTACAGTATAAAAATAGTATGGAGTATAGAGTATAAAAAAGTTGGAAACACAAAATCATGTCAAAATAATAAACAAAATATATATGTATATTTTAAAAGTTTTAAAAAAAATGCAATACAAATGGATTTTGAATTTCCGGGAACTCCCCGGTGACTCATCGGGTACCAAAGACGCTGAAGGTAGAAAAAAAATGACGCGAAGGAAGAGAGAAGACGAGAAAGATGACGCGGGACCCCGGCAGATCAGGTAAGGCTCGATTTACTATTTTTTCCCATAGGTTTACCTACCCCGAGTGTGACTCTGGGTTACCGCTTTTAGTATCTTTTTTTACCCCGAGTCACACTCGTAATTACCGCCCAAGAGGTTAATATACAGTATGCTATTTCTGACCTGATAGAAAAATTCCCCCCCAGCCGCTCTCTTCACTCCTCCAATGACCTATTAATGACTTCCTCACCTCATCACACGCACGGCTTCAAGACTTCTCTAGAGCTGCCCCAACTCTCTGGAATGGTCTTCCTCATCCTATTCGGCTTGCTCCTACTTTCTTCTCATTTGAAATAGCACTCAAACCCATTTTTTCAAACTTGCCTTCCTGTCTTCTTTTGTCTCCCAAAACCCTCACTACTTTCCACCATTCCAAGTCCTCCCCTCCTATTGTGTGATACTTCCCCCACCTTCTAGATTGTAAGCTCTTTTGGGCAGGGTCCTCCCCTCCTCCTGTGTCACTGTCTGTATCTGTCTGTCATTTCCAAACCTTATTTAATGTACAGCGCTGCGTAATATGATGGCGCTATATAAATCATGATAATGATAATAATAATAATAATATTAATAACAGCCTCCAGGAGTCTACATTTGTTCCGGGTCCTGGCAAAGTGTAGCACACCAATTGAGTATGAATTTGTATCAATATAATTTCTTGCCATTTTACTGCTGAGAAAAAATTTAAGATTTGCTATGTTTGCTATCTATTTATTCAATGAAACCTCAATGTAAAATTTAAAAACAATGGGGATTATATTGTGATTGTGTACACTGAAATGTGTGTATTGTTTTACTGAAGTTTTTAGGTTTGATAAACAGTAATGGAAACATTGTGTAACAAAAAAAAATGAAATACCACCATTTATTTTACAAGGTTTCTGATTTCGCTAAATTCATACCGTTATGTTTGTTGAAGTTAAAAACCCCATTTAGTATATTGTGTTGATTCTAAAGAAATAAATTCTGGGTTAGCTTAAAATGAGGAGAGTTTGGTTCACTGATTGCTGCCAACAGAGCCAAGTCAGCCCAGAGAACTAACCACGACAGCTCTGCCAAAGTATCTGTGATATTTGTTTCTATAGGAAAAACTTTGCATTAGGAGATGTACAGAGATCTTTTGACTTTAAATGGAATTTGGTTAAAAATGAAGACCATGTGTTCCGAAAATTATAAGTCTGTTTCTGATAAGACTGCATTACATTTTCAAACATGTAAGACAATATGTAATATTCCATGGAATTCAGACTCAAATCTTTGTGCTGACTATAGGAAACCTGATGATTGGCTGGTCTGACCAAAACCCAAGCAAGGCAACATCCTGCCATAAAATTTTAGAACTGTGTGCCATGAAGCTTTGTAGATCTTTTTCCACAGAAAAATAAATGATTAGCTATCAGTCAAAGCGAAATTAAAATGTTGGAAAATCTTTGTGCACGCTCCTACGTGGCTTGAATTTTAAAAATTTCAAAAAACTATTTGTTGTTACTGTTGCCTAATAGTATTTAAGTTTACTTTATGCATACAGTGCTAGTTTATCAAGTAATCATCTTGGGATTTCAACAATGTCACCAACAATGTGATCTTTATACCAGAACCTGTGCCTGAGTTATGGACAAATCAATATTTAAATATTCTTTGCAACCAGTAAACTCATTTTTACCTAACCTTGGTAGCTTCCTCTACTGTGGTGCAATTCATCCTCAAATCCTCATCTAAACAGTGTTCTCAGCAAGCTTTGCTTCAACTTAATTCCTCTTCCTCCTCTCATCCTGCTCTGTTTCCTAAAAACTAAGATGCTCCTGCTTTCTTCATCCAACAGGGCTTTCAGTCTCACCCTGCTCCCCCATCCTGGTAGTCCTGCAGCCATCATATATCTGATTTAAACATGAATCATTACCTGGGAGGGGATGACTTGATGGACCTCTACTGTGAACTTTGAGACTGAATTAATCCACAGTATGTGTATCTACAGAGGTCAGTTATGGTTTGTTTAACCCCCCCCTTGCTTGTAATCCCGAGTGTGTCTCGGAGTGGATTTAGTGCACCAAAAGCAGTAATCCCCGAGTCACACCCGGGGTAGCTTTACACTAAAAAAAAACACTTACCTTGTTCCGTGGGTGTCCCCCAGCTTCCTGCTTGTCGCTGCAGGTCCTGGGCCACATAATGCAGCCACGATTGCTGGGGTTTCCTGGTGACGTCGGTGCGAGTGGGCAGATCGGCGGGAAATTCAAATAATTTTATATTGGATTCAATACAAAATAGCTGTAGTCCAATACAAAGAAAAATTCATATAACATTAATATAATTATATTATATACATTGGTTATATTACATGTTTAACTATTTTTTTTATTTTTTACAGATTTTTGTGTTTTTTATTTAAAGTTTATTAATAAATTAATAACTATCGGTGAGTGATAGTATGATAAGAATTATAGCCTATAATGTAAAATATATTTTCATGCAAAAAAAATTGAACACTTTTTGCATGGAAATTTGCACAGAATTGGAACCCCAAGGAGAGTAAAGGCATTTGTTAAGATTTTTAAATGTGCAAAGCCTGGCAACTTATACTATAAACATTTTGGGCACATATTTACCCTGATTTATCAAAACGACCAAGACTGGAGAAGATAGACTATATTGGGAAAACCTTGGTAATCCAGCAAACCTGGAATGAATTTATAAAATAATTTCTTAGTTGGCAAATGTTTCAATCCTGGACCAGATCTATTCTAGGTTTGCTGGATCACCTAGGTTCTTCCATGTCCTGGAGAGCTATGATGACTCAGGCCCTTTATTTAATTCTTTTTAAACAAATCTGTGATAAGAGAAATACCCCTTCTCAAAATCCTGCCTGCTTTTTTAAGTCGATGAGATGAAATTATTAAAATAAGGTTCAGCCAAACTAGCATTTTTTTCTAAACAATTGTACTTTATACATTTGAAATATTCCAGCTTTTACTGATTGTGTAAAATCTTTGTTGTATAAATACTTTTGACACAGGATTACCAGTAAAATGTGCTGGGAGCCTTCAGGCTCCTTTACTTTGACATTTGGTATACAGACACCTGAATACAGCGGAGGGAGTTAGCAGTAGGGGAAAATTTCAGCTTGAACTTTTGAGCTCTGTAAAAACACATGGAAACATGTCAAAAGAAGACTGGAGCGCCACCTGAAGGAAGTTTAAAAATATGATGTACACCATATTTACTCAATTCAAATTTGTTCAGTTTGTTATTGATTAGAGCATTTTATTTTAAGTGACACTAAAAGGAAATTTTCCCAGTGGAAAAAATAAGCTGTCAGGGGTTTCAAGCCTTTTGTTGCTCTATCCAAAACTAAACAAAATATTAGCTTGGCTGTATGTGGACTTTATTGTGCCTCTGTTACTGTATGTATTTATGGAGTACTCAGTTGTCAAGTATGAGAATAGAAAGAGTCAGTGAAAGGTGAAAGATCTTGTTCTCAGACTTCACACGCAGGTTTCTGTAACTTCTATCGTTTGTTTTAAAGGAAATATAACAAGTCAGAGGCTGTATTTTTTCTATTTAAAGAGATTCGAGAAGCTTTAGTCTAAAAACTGATGTGGGACTTCCGGTTCCGGTGCCTTGCGAGCAGGCAGTATGTAAGCTCGGCTCCTGCTCGCCTCCGGAATTTCAGATTATTAAACCGGCACTGATACTGCTCTCCCGCCTGCATCTCTCCTCTTACTTACCGGTGCGTGGATGGACCGGTTCTTGGAGCGCTCCTCTCTGTCTAACAGCCAGGAATCCATGGGGAAAAACGATAAAATCCGGGCCACGCCTTCCAAGATGGCCGCCACGTCTCTCTCCTCTCGTGCTTCCAGCGCTGCCTCTCCTCAGGTACAGTCTGATGATCTTGCTGATGTCTCCCAATCTGTACAAATTGCAGATGCAGTGGCTGCTCTGCTAAAACCTACCTTACAGGAAGCTATAGATGCTGCAGTGCAAAAGGGTATACAATCCATAAGGAGGGATTTAAAGGAACAGTCCCAAAGATTAGATAATGCTGAACAACGGATCACACTGGTTGAGTATGATATTACGTCCGCCAGAGTTACTATTTCCATCCTGGAGACCAAAGCACAAGCCTTGCAGGATAAAATAGAAGACCTAGAAAACAGGTCTAGGCGCAATAATCTGCACGTTGTGGGTCTTCCTGAGAGTATTAAACCATCACAGCTACATGACATCTGCTCTACGGTACTACCTCAATTGCTGGGCCTTCAATTATCATGCAGGGTAGAACGTGCTCATAGACTGGGTCCAGCCCGTACGGAGAGGTCTAATCCAACACCAGTACTAGTAGCCTACACCTACTACACCGATAGAAACCGTATACTTCATGCCTTTCGGAACCAACGCAAGTTACAATTTGAAGGAGCCTCTCTGCTTTTGTTTGCGGATTACTCAGCAGAGGTATCCCGTAAAAGGCGCAGCTTTCAGCGAGTCTGTTCTACTTTATACCATCACAAAATGCGTTTCACTCTGGCCTATCCTGCGGTCCTCCATTTCTCTGATACTCAAGGGCGAAAATATTCGCTCACTTCTGCTGAGGAGGCAGAAAGTCTGGTGCACACTTTATTATCTGACCTACCTTCTACACTATCAGAAAATTCAGGTGCTTCCCCGCCACGCTCAGTTGAGCGCTACTTAATCCCGGTTTATTCTCCAAAACCATCCAAGCAATCAGGACATCCAACCACCAAGAAGATTCGTGATATTCACCGTACTGAGATGTTGCCCAAGGCGAGATAATGCGAATCAAGATTAACTCTACCTCATAGTGCCTTATTTTTTTTTTTTTAGTTTCTCCTGAAACTACACCTGTATGCTTCCCATTTTGTGAGGTGTGAGCCGGCCATAATTGATATAATGATGTTTTTACCAATGTTACTGACTTGGTGTACTCATTTTTGCTCTGCGAGGAAAAAAGGAAAGTCATTTCTACGTATTGTCTGTTTTCCCCCTCATGTTCCCCTGATGACCCGCCCCCCCGTGTTATTTTTGTTGTTCCTGGAAACATTCTTTTTGTTTGTTCTCACAGCCTTTACAATTGCTGTACTTGTTATGCCTTTGCCATTTGCAGTGGGCCTGGTCCACTGATTGTTTTATTTATCATCATAATGTGTGGGTATAACTTGTCAACGAGTTTGTATTTGCCATGTGTACTTATAATGTTACGGCTCTGCTGCCATTGGTGTGTTTACTATATATATATATAAGCCTTATCTCCAAATCGTATGCAAATAATCTCATGGAATATTAAGGGCCTGCGTTCCCCTAACAAACACATGTCTGTACTCCGCTATCTGAAAAGACTCAAGGCGGATATTGTGTTATTACAGGAAACGCATTTAGGTGCTAGTGATTTCCATAGAATGAAAAAGCTCTGGGTTGGGGAAGTTTATGGCACTCCCTCTGCTGACAGGAAAGCTGGGGCCATGATTTTGATTCATAGGTCTCTCCAGGGTAAGATTAAGACAGTTCAGAGTGACTCAGCGGGACGTATTCTGAGAATACTTATTCAATTTCCTGATTATGATCTGTCCGTCTATAACATATATGCCCCTAATTCACCATCATCCTCCTTCTTTCAGGAAGTATCTAAATGGGTGGCTCAAGACCCTTCCTCTTTTAAAATATTAGGGGGTGATTTTAATTCAGTCATGGTGCAATCGGAGGATAGAAGTTCTGGTTTGAATGCAACTACTGCTAAATCTACATCTCACTCAGTGCTGGCGGATTTTTTCCATGCCATGTCTCTAAATGATATTTGAAGACAGTACCATCCCTTGGAACGCCAATATACATTTGTATCAAATTGTATAAAATTTGTATAAAATTGAATCTCCAGAGATCCATGTAATGGTGATTTCAGATCACTCCCCTATATCCATTATATTAAGAGACCAATACCCCAAGGGTGATTATATACCTTGGCGCTTTCCCTCATATTTATGTAAAGACCCTGAATTCCAGGGAACATTAACATCGGCGTGGTTGGAATATGTCCAACACAACGCGGCTCATAGAAATGAACCGATACTTTTCTGGGAAGCGGGTAAGGCTTTCCTTCGGGGTAAGATTATCTCCTTTATGGCTAAAGGGAAGAGGGTGACCCTATCCCACTTTTTATCGGCCCAGCAGGAACTTAGAACAGCGTAACAGGCGCTAACAGATAACCCCACCCCAAGCACTAAACAAACATGGCATGAATCTAAACGTCAATTTGATCTACGGCTGTACCAATATGAACAGTTGAAATCCAAGTATAGATCTTTGGAGTTTCACAAATATGGTAATAAGTCAGGCAAAATGTTAGCAAACCTGGTACGTACAGGATATAGGCCAACACATATTCCGAAACTGCGTTCCTCAACGGGCGCTATGGTCACTTCGCCTAAGGAGGTGAACCAATGCCTGGCACACTATTTTCAAGAGTTGTATTCGCTTCCAGATACAGATAATCTGGCTGGAACAGCTTTCCTTTCGGAAGTTGAAATGCCCCGATTGCAACAAACTGATCTAGATGCCTTGAATGCCCCTATTACTAAGGAACAAGTCATGATGACTATTAAGCACTTGAAAAATGGTAAGGCCCCAGGCCCTGATGGTTTTACTGCTGAATTTTACAAGTTTCTGGGAGATGAGGTGGTTGATGATCTTCATTCCCTGTATTCTGCTTTATGGGACAAGGGTATTTATTTTCAGTCTGGTCAGGAGGCATACATAAAGCTTCTTTTGAAGAAAGACAAAAATCGCTGTGAACCAGATTCTTACCGCCCCATTTCTTTGGTGAATTTGAATGCAAAGATTCTGTCTAAAATTCTTGCAGATAGACTAGCTAAGATATTGCCTTCTCTTATTTCTCCGTCACAAGTGGGTTTTGTTCAAGGCAGATCTGCGGTAACCAATATCAGAAAAGTTTGGTGGCTTTGGAGATTGCTAAACGACAACCCGATCTAGATTTGGCTATAATTGCAATAGATGCACACAAAGCATTTGATACAGTGAACATAACGTGGCTTTTTAAGGTACTTAACCATATTGGATTGGGGATTGGGGGGTTCGTTTCTTAAATTACTAGAAGCAATGTATGCATCTCCAAGGGCCAGTATACACACGCCTGGGTTCTTGTCTGGTCCCTTCACCTTACACAGAGGGACCAGGCAAGGATGTCCCTTGTCCCCCCTCCTGTTCAATCTTGAATTGGAACCACTGGTTAGATATCTGAATAGCGCTCCTTATGCACGGCATTCCGGTGCATGATTGCGAATTGCGAACCGCTTTTTTTGCGGATGACATTTTAATTTTCACTTCCGACCCCAGAAGAGACAGTAATACTATCCAAACGACATTTCATACTTATGAAAGTTTCTCGGGGCTAAAAATAAACAAAGAGTGAGATTTTGTCTCTAGCCAGCTCTATGGAGGTTGTCGAACGCTGGAGGGCACAGGTACCGTTTAAGTGGCACCACACTATATAGTCTATTTAGGACTACGTATTGGCCGTATACATTCTTCCCTGTATTCATTGAATTATCCCCCTTTAATATCCAAAATACAAAGGGAATTGAAAATGTGGGAAAATTTGCCGCTGTCCTTTTTAGGCCGATGTCACCTGGTAAAGATGATGTCCTTCTCTAAATTGCTATATCCTATGCAAACGCTACCTCTTCTACTAACTCATACTGATATTAATGCTCTTAATAGGGCCTTTACGAAATTTATTTGGGCTGGCAGACGTCCTAGAATCTCACTTCTGAAATTGCACTTGCCCAAGACTGAGGGAGGCGTGGGCTTTCCAAATATCAGACTTTACAATCTGGCCTGTTTAACCAGACATGTTGTGGACTGGCTTAAGGGGACGTCTTGCCATTGCAATGTACCTCTGGAGAGTGCTATGTCTCACCCCTGGGATCTAAGTGCCTTACTACACTGCAAAATTGCTACTCTTCCAGCCTCCCTGCGACATAATATAGTAATCAGGGATACAGTAGTTACATGGAAGGTACTTAGACAGAGGTTTAAACTTCCGATCCGCTTGTCCCAGTATCTTCCCATATGTGGCAATCCTTTGTTCCCTCAGGCACAGGAACACGCATCATTTAGATTATGGAAAAGGAAGGGTCTGATTTATTTTAGAGATCTTTTCAGGCAGGAAGATATGTCTAAGATTTCCTTAACGGATTTACAAAGCAAGTATGATATTCCTCGATGGGCACTCCATCCATTGTACTATAACCAGGTTATGTCCTATCTTACATCTATGGCTCTTCAACATGCTGAGTTATTTCGCCCTAATGGTTTTGACAAGCTCTTGTCGTTGTCTCCTCCAAATATATCCAATATACACGCCCATTTGCTACCTACTTTTATTAAACCCCTTTTGGTTTCTAATGTGAAAAGATGGCAAACAGACTTCCCAGACCCAGACATAGTAGACACGGCTATACAAGGCTACCTAATGGTTAGGAAGAGTGTTGTAAATGAGGTGTGGAGGGAATCACAATTCATGATATTACACAGGGCGTATAAAGTATTCAGACCTTCCACATCTGATCCACAGCCTAAACAGTGCCATTTTCAATGTCCCAAATGTAATTGTGTTAATGCCTCTTTATCACACCGCCTATGGTTTTGTCCACATATTGCCAATTTCTGGCGTCAAATCGCTATGTTAATCTCTAATATTACTGGTTATCATATCTCTAGTACCCCTTCCCTATTTCTATTTGGTTCATGGGACGACACAAACCAGGACGGTCTGTCACGCTCTGTACAACGATGGACTAATGTTTGCCTATTAGCAGCCAGGCGAGCGATTATGCACAACTGGATTCAACCTCTTCCACCCACATTGGAACAAGTCATCGCTTCTCTAAAAGCTTTGTTCCATACAGAGATGTTGGACGCTCAACTTCAAGGTGATGACCATATAACTCGCTTCTGGCTACAATGGTACCAATTTATGATCTATGCATTCACAAACTCGGAGAGTTCATCAATCCTCAATCTGTTCCAATATTCCACGTGGTATATCACAAATATTTCGAATTCTACAAATGTGACTGGCTAATAATCCATATGTTATGGGTTTAAAATGGCTAATTTTATGCTACCTGAAGTTTTGCTTTATTTCTCTGGCTGTATGTACCGAAAATTTTGAGTGTCCCCCCCCCCCCCCTCCTCGTGATGTATTGACCCCCTACTGGTTATTGCTCTTATGCTTGTTTTTGTACAAATATAAAACTAATAAAAACAGTTTGAAAAAAAAAAAACTGATGTGTTTTGCTCTGATTAAACTTATAGGGATAATAAATGAGCCCATTAAATGAAACACAATTGCTAAGCACACTTATCTCTGTGTGTCATAATTACATGTATATGTGACCCATGTACAAGGCATCAATATTATTTTTACTATATTGCAGCTGAAAAACACCTTGCATTTATAAAACAAGTTTCCATTATATTTTGCCTAATTTGGGATTTTAAAGTCATAAAACTAAGCACTCCACAGGCCACCAAGTTCTCACTGCAATGTTCAGCAAATAGAACTTAGCAAGACACCTCCGGCTCAACACTAAAACCTGAATTATATAAATGAAGATTATGGTATGGATTAACATTGTGTCCTATAGCCAAAAAATAGATTCCCATGTTCAGTACTCCAAAGGACTCCTGTAAGCTTTCCTCGTCAAATGTGTCCACAAATGTTATTAAGGGATTCTTTATATTGCTATTGTAGTTAGAATTATCCTTGCACATTGGACTTAATGTATTAAAGCTCTCCAAGGATAGAAAACATATGTTTTCATCATTAAACCTGGGTGATCAAGCAAATCTGGAATGGAGTTCCTGGATGGATGTCATTTGCTATTTGTTAGCAAATGGTTTAAAACCTGTACCAGGCCCATTCCAGGTTTGCTGGATCACCCAAGTTCACTGATAAAAGTGTATCCTCTCCAGCCTTGGAGAGCTTTGATAAATCAGGCCTATTATTTTATACCCTTGGTCTACCTTTGTGGCAGTGTAGTTGAAACATATTCTTCAATGTTTTTTGCAGCCACAAGCGGCATTTAGGTAGAAAGATTATCTGATATTTTATCCTATACAGTCAAAAGTGTGAAAATATGGGCCTGATTTAGTAAAGCTCTCCAGGATTGGAGATTATAGGGAGAGACTGGATGATCTAGCAACCCTAGGTAATTTGCTATTAGTTGGCAAATGTTTTCAATCATGGACTAGATCTATTCCAGGTTTGCCCATGTTCTCCCATGATAGTCAATGTTCTCAAGTCTTGTGGAGCTTTAGTAAATCAGGCCTATTGCTCAATAATGTTATGATGCCTCATTTTCCAACAATTTTGGGTTCTTTTTCTTCCCCAATGACAGGAGCTGCGTTCTTTACTCCAGGGAGCCCAAGCTGGCATGAAGATACACAACAGAGGGACAAGGTAACTAACGGCCTGTGTTCATAGGAAGTTGGTTGGTTGGATGATGCAGACTATTATTCAGCCAGGATGCTAAGCAAAGTTAAAGCACAGAGAACGACTTTCTGTAAACAGAAGTTTTTACTAGTTTTGTTCAGTTTTCCACCCATTGAAAGACACATGTGCTGAAAGTAATAGTAGGACTACCACTGGTGACCTTCTTCTATGGATATAAGTTGCCTGGCTGTCTCTGTAATGTTTGATATGATAAACATGCAGCAACTTAAGTGAGAACAACTCATCTTCATACTTGTTGTGGGTCAGTAATTTGGAAAGTACTGAAGACTGAAGAAGATAAGCATGGCAGTCAGTCAACTAGCAGCTGTTAGCAGACTTCATATTACCTTACGAGCTTCCATTAATGTTGTTCCACATGTGCAGGTTAAAAAAAAATTAAGCTTTATAGCACTCTTTATCAGACCCTCAAAGTCAAGTATATCATCACTACTATTCATTTATATTTAACACAATTTAACTCACATTTACCATATTTACCACAATGTTCTATTTATATACACTTACCTACTTCAAGAACATCATGTTATTTCATAAAGATTTCTGTGTTTATTCTAGAACAGTTCTTTGTCTCAGACTGTGTTCATTTATTAGTCGGGGCATCCCTACCGGCTCTGTTAAATAAATGAATTTGACGTCCATGCTTGTTCTTGTATTCATTGCATTTGGAACACAGTTCTCATGTGGCCACATCTGCGTCCAACATACAACATGCAGTCAGGCTGTGTTGTGTCCAAGGAAACAGTAATGTTCTTCTCAAGTTAAAAGACTGTCAGGTCGCTAAATAAGGAAATAAAATATTATGAAGATTGCTCTTCAATCAATTGTCATTAGGACAGAGTCGGAAAATAAACCTTTTAGAGGTGAATAGATCAGTAGAGAACGGGGGGTTCAGTGGTTATCACTATAGTGCAAGGTTTGAATCTCATGCACTATCTGAATAGAGTTTATATGTTCTCCCCTTGTTTGTGTGAGTTTCAAAAACATTCTGGTAGATTAGCTGATTTGCCCCCCATAATTGACCTTAGACTGTTAGTGGCATGACCATGGACTCTTTAAAGCCCTGCAAAAGATGTCATCTTTTTTTTTATTTTAATTTTTTTTTTTTATTGAAGGCAAGACAAGATACAACAAACACAGTAAAAAAAAACATTACAGTCAAGATATACTGTACAATCTGTTAAAAAAAGCAAAAAAGAAAAAACAGGATGTATTAGGCCACAAGAAATCTAGCGTGAATAGCATAAAAGCATCCTGTATACAAAAGAAAATAACCAAAAATAAACTACAGCAGATATAAAGTACATCATCATACATTGCCTTTGCCCTTGAATTTTTTAAATTTTATAAATGTGACCAATTATACATAGAAAAGTTAGAAAAATAACCACATAACAAACCAAGTCCCAAAACCAGGGTATACCAATGGAATCGGTAGACTGTTCTCTCCTCCTTCACAAAAACCTAAAGAAAAAAATAAAAATTAACCCCCCATAGCTCTAATTAACTGCTCCCAAAGCTCTCCTGTCATACCAAATTGTGTAGCAAAACGTTTCTATAATATCATGTAACCGAGATGGAGATAGTGAGTACTGCAGATATTGCATCCACGTTCCAAAGAACTTTTGTGGGTGAGTGTTTGTAGCTTGATAGTAGCTTCAGATTTATAAATCAACATAAGGGTTTGCAAATTGTTGTTGTTATTGTGGGGGGGGGGTGAGGTTCCATCCATTGCTTTGGCTTTTTTAGCTGGCAGCAAACAAAGATTGCCAAATTTAGATAAACAAGAAGCATTACTTGGGGAGGGTTCTCTATGAAAAAAGTGCTAAATGAGGTGACAAAGAGTGGGTATTTCCAGTAACCCGAGTAATATATCGAAAAAACTGATTTGCAAAAAGCACTTATCACTGGGCAATCCCATAACAGATGTTCCAAGGGGGAAAGTGGAAAAGCACACTTAGGGAAGGCCACTATCCTTTGAGCCACCACACTAGAACGAAACTGCAGATTAAACGCATATTATGCTCTATGAATAATTTTAAATTGCACTTCTCGCCACACCTCACTAATATTAAACTTCCTAACAATGGACCAACTGGCCTCCAATAATTCTAATGTATAAGAATAGGGACATCGTAAAAAATCAGCCCATTTGGCCACAAAATGTAACCTGGATTCTACCCCTGTAGTAGCATCCAACAATAGCGGATAGATATACGATATCGAATGTCTAGATGTAGGTGGGCCCAGCATTCGACCTAAAGAGGAAGGTAGAGGCGGTATAGAAGCAGTGCCCTGCCGTGGAAAAAAATGGACCTGCAATTAATACAGGAAGTGTTGGGAGGGGAGGGCAAACTTAGCCTGAAGGATATCAAAAGATTTTAGACAGTTTGTGTCATCTAACAAATCACTCAGCCTGTACCTGGGCTGAGGGAGCAGAGTACATAGCTACTATAAATTGTGCAAATAATCCTGTAACTCCAAACTGGAAGAGCACAGCGTGAAGCCAACGCCACTCAATACTATCAAACGCCTTCTCCGCATTGAGCACCAATAAAGCGCTTGACCCGGAGAAGGAGCCAACCAATCTATTGTGCTCCAAGACAGTTAGCACTTTTCTAACATTATAGGCCGTAGATCCACCCAATACAAAACCTGCATGGCCCAGGCTAACTAGTTTTGGCAAAAGCAACACCAGACGGCCAGACCAAATTTTTGACAGGATCTTAACATCAACATTTAAAAGTGAAATGGGTCGGTAGGACCCAGGGTCCAAAAGATCTTTTTTTTTTTTAGGCAAAACTTTAAATATAGGCCGAGCAGCCTGAGGACAGATGAGTAGACCTTGAATACATATTATTATATAATGTGGTTAATGTAGGGGTAACTTGATCCTCCAATATTTTAAAAAATTTGGCTGGTAGACCATCTGGTCCTGGAACCTTGAAATTAGCTGACTGCTTGATCACAGAAGTAACTTCCGAAGATGTCATCTTGAAGCAGAATTATGGCACAGCTTTGAAAATCTGCAGTCTGGATTGAATTTTTATTGTAGAAGACAGGTGATGTTGTTTTGTAATAAAACCTTTTTACCTGCTTAATCCATATCTATTTTTTAAGATGACGCTGGTATTCCACTAACCCGACTCTCTCCTCTACAATCTATTATGAATGCTGCAGCCAGACTCATCCATCCTTCCCTCCGTTCCTCTTCTGCTGCATCTCTTTGTAGTTCTCTCCATTGGCTTCCATTTCCTACTAGATTGTAAGCTCTTCGGGGCAGGGTCCTCTCCTCCTGTATCACTGTCTGTATTAGTCTGTCATTTTCAATCCCTATTTAATGTACAGCGCTGCGTAATATGTTGGCGCTATATAATCCTGTTTAATAATTATTATTAATAATAATAATAATAATAATAATAATAATAATAATAATAATGATGCTGGGATATTCTGGGTATTCTATCATCTTGGGGATGACGGGACTGAATAAGCTCATTGTGCATTGATCACCAAAGCTTGAGTCAGAAGAGGAGCAGAAGAAGGTGGCATTGCCTATCATGGAATGAAGACAGGTGAGTGTATTTAAAAAATTGTGTTCAGGTAGGTAAGTTTATTTTATTGCAGATAAAAATAACTTGCAATAAAGGATTTGCATCGTTGCAATGTTTGAATTTAGTTTTCATTTAAGTAATGAGAAAACGGATGTCAAATAAACAAGTCCAAAATGGAAATAGGTTTATGGTCTGTAAGTGGGTTTACAGGTCTGAGTGCTGAAATAATTAATGTGGCTAAAAAAAATATTGAAATTACTATAGAAATGACTGTAAAATGGTGTGGTGTATTAGTGGTTGAGTTTTACATACACCTTAACACCTTAACATACACCTAAGTTGATAAGATAATTCATATTTATAGAGAAAATGACAATGATTGTAGATTTAATTTTTTACTGTGAGATCTTTAATGATCCCGGCCTCAGGAAGCAGTGGGAATTCTTACCACAGTCTTTTCCTTGTTATTTTTGGTACGGATCCAGCTTCTAGATTCACAGCTAATCCCTGGATCCAGACTATATGGTGACTTTATGAAGCTGGAACTGCTTTCTCTGTCTTGGCACTTATATAATCCCAGCAGAGTATAATACAATATTGCCGCTCACACAGAAACAGGAAGCCATCACAAAAGCCGCAACTTCCTACTTAAAGTCAAACTCCAGATAAATAGTTTCATAGATAAATAGATACATTTTGGAAGAGTAATCATTTCTGTGTAGTTTTTATTGTTGTCCAGAAACAAGGATCACCTGACAGGGTTTCTTATTCTTATTTGGAGACATTTATACTGACTTGTTGTCAGAAGGAAACAAAGGGAAGACAAGTTGCATTTCAAAACCCCACACGTCTGTTCTTTCCACAACTTTGTTCAAAACTGAAAATTTTGTTTTTGGGCAACTACACCAATATTACTACATTTTCATTGAAAAAATGAGGTGCATAGCAGAGAGGAGATTTGAAAACTAAAAGTTATGAAAACTAAAAGAATTGAAAGTAAAAGTTATGTTGGAAAATATGGACAGCTAAATCTTGTCTGTCTTCCTCTTATAAGATGCTCCTTGCACTGCAGCACAATTTTTTTTTCTTTGTAATGCTTTTTCTCCTCTAGTCTAAGCTTTATTGTGTATGGGGTTGCTAGAGGTCTATACCAAATCCAACCATGCTGCAAAATTTAATGATAAGTGATATCCCTAACAATGAATTGTTATTTCCTTTTGCTTGCATTTGGTCAACCTAATATTCCATTGAAAGTGTTTTGTTATATCTGTTTGATAAGTGAACACTTGAGCTGATAACTTAAATATGGAGAAAGGTCTGTGTCCTTTATAATCCATCAGAAATGAAACTGATAGGGCTGACACAACATGAGTAGGAATTCAGTGTTGTCATATTTAATATTCTATATTATACACACACATTTACTGTTATTTTTTTTTTTCTGCATGTTTAAAGTAATAAATGTGCATGTATTTCAGATTATTTTGTGGATGTTTTCTACCTTGACATACATGGTAATGGGTCTAGAACTGTATTTTTTGTGTCTTTTATATCTGCTTCTAGTTTAGCTTTAAAATAACACAAATGTACAAGGTATATAATGCATGCAGTATACATCAGAAGGGTCCTTGCACTCTTGGAGAATCCATCACTCCAGTGTTATAAGTCATCGGGAACTCAATACCTGAGCTGATTCCAAAATCACAACAGTAGGACATAGATTGCAACACCCTATAGCCAGTAAAATATTTAATTAATGGTCTATTTACTAAAGGTGCAATATGTGCACTGTAAGAGGCTGTATGTCTATATACTCAGCAAACACTCAGGAAACTGTCAGGATCAGGTAACACTCTTCTAATACTAATGATTCAGTGTCTTAAAGAAGCCAAATACATTTTTTTTTTTTTTGAGAAAGGAACAAATACTCGTAGAGCTCTATTTATAAAACATGTGTCTGACATTCCCTCAAACATTCCCTGGTGAGAATAGGTTACTGCCACTGAAACACATGGACCATGAGGGAATGTTTGACCCCGTTTTATAAATGGAGCCCATGGATTTCTGTTAGCATCATTCACATTCTCTGAACAGATGATTGCCAATATTAAAGTTTAAAAACACATCACTAAGAAATATATTTATGCATAGGGACATCCTCTTTATTTGGTTTTCAGGCAAAGAATGTTGTTTGTGATGATGAGAAACAAGACCTATGTCCACGGAAAAGCTACTTAATTACATCTCTGCATTGTTACGTGATCGCACCTCTCAAGGACGGCTATTTCAAAGGCTTTCATCTTTGCAGTAAAATGCCTAAATACAGGAATAGGATAAAAATATGTTCAGGTTGTAATTGCCTGGCAGGAAGCAATGTTTATCAACAGTTTCCTGAGCTATAGGGTTCCCTATGGGATAACATGTGCAGACATTGTTAGGGACCTGCTTTACACGTTGGCCTAATGACCACACATGTTGCAGTATGACTGTGCAATCTTCTCTGGTTTTACCAACAAATATGTTCTGCCGCTGCCTGCCTGAGTGGATAAAAAATTGCAGAACTTGTTTAGGTAGGACCTTTTATTATATAGCTGGTGTTGTACATCTAGTGTATAGGAGACAATCAGAGTATGAATGTGTGTGCGTTATTTAACCTAAAAACAACCAGCATTGGACCACAGAGCCCCATTCAATCCAGAAAATGATTGGTACTGGAGCACACAGCATTATACAGCCAAGATGAGGACCAGAAATGCAACATATAGCATCATTCAACCTCAAAGAGGATCGGTGCTATAGCAGAGAGCATCTTTCAATCCTTTTATGTTGGAACATAGCATATCATTCTTCATGGAAGACGAAATGTACTGAACAGTGCAGCATAATTTAACCCATAGGATCTGTGCTAGTACAATATTCGAGTTGGAAGAGGACATGCTGGAACAAAGAATATTTTCCAGCCTGAAAGACAACTGGCATGGACCATTGAGCAGCTTTCTATTCGAAAGCAGATCAGCACTGAACCACAGAGCATCATTCAACCCAGAAGACTAGTGGCATAGGACCACAAACCATCATTATATTTATAAGACATGTAGAGCATCATTCAGTCCAATAAAGTGATCGTGATCCTCTACACAAAAACCCCAGTGCTCGGTAAAAAAGTAAATGTGCAAAAACGAAACACAAAAAAACGTGCACTGAGATGCCATTGTGATCCACTCATATTCCCCAGACCCCCCAGGGAGCTATTCTCCTGACAAGGGCTGGCTACTAAGACCACCCAGCTGAAGCCGGATGGGCCTACCAGCCTGCCTGATCTCGCTGTTGTCTCTGGGTTGGCCAATGCCCACCCACCAGATACTTGGCTGGGAGATCTCCCAAGGAGAGACTCCCAGTAATGAAGAGTACTTGACCATTAGGCCAGAGCACTTTCCAGACTTCAGGGCCATGCATGCCAGCAAGTTGCCAACCTCAGTCTGTTTCCTGACTTTTGTCTTACCGTTTTGTGCTTCATTCAGCCTGCAAGTTTTCTCCCTCCGGTGCCCTTCTGTCTTCATTACCAGGTTCACCCCAGCCAGAGAGGCAAAAGAGGCTACCCTCATTTTCTTGGGCATCAATCTGGAATATGATAATAGCATTATTCAATCCAGAAGAAAGACAATTTCTGGAACACAGAATATTATTCAACAAAGAGGAGTTTTGACGCTGGATCACAGCGCACTATTATACCTGGTCGACCACTGGACCATAGAGCATCATTCAACCCATAAGTGGACTAAGACTGAAACGCAGAGCATCATTCTATCCAAAAGATGGCCAGAATTGGAGTAATGAGTAGGGTTCGAAACAATAATTTACATTTAATCAATTAAAATAACTTATTTAATTGGCATTTAAATTAAGCGTAACTGTGTAATAATCATAATCATGCTCACTTCTTACATTCAGCATCTTCCATTCAGACAAGAAATCTCAGGATATAATAAGGTAAGGTTTAGTTTATTTTTTTTTGTTTTATTGTATGACATGTCAAATCCTTTAAATGACATTGTAAACATTTGTTCTTGTTTCTTTTGGCTTTGTTTAAAACATTTCCTCTGTTTGGAGTAACAGAATTTCATACATGGATGATTTGTTTTTTCATATTATTTCCAGGCACACGTTCAATCAATCTTTGCCTGTTTGATAAACTAAGGCATCATAATTAGTTTGTAAATAAAGTGCATGAATGTACTGCATTTGTAACTAGCAAAATGTTTTTAGCACTATAAAACATTAGGGAGGGATTTTATGAACAGCCTAAAGAATGTGTTTACTAAATCTGGACAGTCAACTTCATCGAACCCAATCTACAAAAATGAAGTGGGAGGGCCCCCGGGATGAGTTCAATGAGCTGGGCCACTCTGCTTTATCCAGATGTCCATCAGTACCTGACCTGCACAGGATTTGTGTGCTTTATAGAATTTACAGTATTCCGTATGGTTAAAGGGAACATAGAAGAGTGAGTTCCATACAGGTATTGACAGCTCACCTGTATGTTGCTGTCATTTGTAATCACAAGTTGGAACAGATAAACTCTTTCACCATTTGCTTTTTCTGCAGCTCTGACAGATAACATCTAATGCAGAGAGCTAAAGGAAGCTCCGTTGGCTTCTGTGCTAACAAATAACAACAGTGATTTGGTGAATGTCAAGTTCCGCTTCTGCAACCCCTCACTTTGTATGACATTCCCAATTATGCACAAAATCATTCCATATGCTATGCTGTAATTCTCTATTCTACAACAAATCATTTCATAGACTATGCAGCTACATTGCTTTTTCTCCTCAATTTTTAAAACTTCTACTTTTAACTTTCTAAATTTTTAAAATGTGCTGTAAATGTCCTTTTCTGTGCTCTTTCACCCACTAATTTATGCAGAATGCTATACAATATTGTTTTTTTTTATATTTTGTGCATTATGATTGAATCTGTCCACTTTGCTGTAAGTCTGTGCTTACTTCATTATCACTTTCAAGTTCTTTCAGTCATCTAATGGTAGGGCTATGGTTAAAAGCTTTGGGAATAAAATGTTTCTTTTGCTGTTTTTCTTTTAGAAACATATCAAATAGAATAAAGTTTATATAAACAAAAAAAACTCAAGTTTATCCCCCCAAAAACACTGATTACCTCTTCCCCACAGGAGCTGACTTTATACTTTGCATGACCTTTTTTTATTTAGTAGAATTGTTTTTTAAATAGTAGCAGCAGGAGAATAGAATGTTCTAAAGATTCAAACATCCCCAGTAACTGCATTGTTTGTTGTCGAATACAAAAAGGTTATTGTTATCTTTGGGTGCCTGAAGAAATCAACAATTTCAGAAACTGAAACTTGGAGCTTTTATATGACTGCCCATACATGCCCTAGAATACAACAGTCAGGTGAATAGTAGGCTGTGCAGGGCTTTGCTGGCATCTGTAATTCTGAACATCAGAGCAACTTATTCTGACATTCTTGGAAAATCTTGTTGGACATTGTGGGAGCTGAAAAGATGGAAAAAAGTTCCAGAAGACTGCAGCAAGTTGCAACCCCTTGTCTGAGATTTATAATATGTCATTGCTTGTCTCTTTATAGGTACATTGGCCAAGTCACAAAAAAACCCATCACCTTCATTCATAGAAAAATATCAGCTGGTTTACTGGCCCACTTACCCGTAAGCAGGTAGATATTTCACCAAGAATGCCATGTTCATGGATATATTTTTTTACTGAACACTTTTTGTGGGCTGTGCTGATCAATAAATGCAGCCACGGCGATTCCCGGCACTAGAAGTTGAAGTCTCCCCATTCAAAACCTCTAGTGCTCTCTGATTGGATGAGGAAAGGAAAATCGTCATGACACTCAAGCAAATGATTTCCTGGAACTTCCGATGGGTTCGCAAAATCGGTTCGCCAAAATTTTGTGAACCCATTGGAAGTTCGAGGAAATTTTCGTGAGAACGCCAGAGGCATTCTCGCTCATCCCTCCGTAGCACTTCCCAACAGATAGACAGAAAAGTGAATTTGTAAGCACTAACTAAACAACTAATATCACACATGGGTAGATGGTGAGACAACTTCTAATTCTGAACGTTCAGAGACCAGTCACCATGTATCTTTGAACTCATAGGTAAATGTTGATTGTGTTTGGAAGCTACAGGAAAAAGGGAAGCATCAACAGCTACCCACAGAGATCCTTTGCAAACTTCTCAATATGGGTTACAGCACTGCTTATGTAGGGAACATGGCCTACAGTCCTGGCTTGACTGTTATTTATTATTGAACCAGAACAATCTACAATTAAATATCCTTAATATGTATGTATGATATCCAGTGTGCTCCTAATATTTAATTCTAGGCTATCCCTGCTACACTTCCAGATGATGGTATTCCACCTATTCTATCTTTTCTATAATTCTTTACACCTGCATTAGTGATCTACTTCCTAGAAAAAATAAGTTAAAGTAATAGAAAGTAACTATAAATAGCGGAACCTACAATCTTTTTAAAGTGGATCTAAACTCAAAAAGTGATAAATTCCCTCCAAAAAGTAACAGTAGAATTCCTGTGCCTTAAGGCTTAAATGTATATATGGGCAGTGTGGGATCATCTAAGCCTCTGCTGTTATCTTCCACTTCTTATGGACTTGAAGTTAGATTTGGTGATTTCAGAACCTGAAGTGCAAGGATCAAGGCAATTCCCGTGAAACTGACCAGATGGGAATGGGGAAGAACCCTTAAACAGCAACCCAAACAAAAATTTAAATTATTTAGTGCAATAGAGAAAGGCAAGAACCCCTGTAAGATATTCATTTCTGACCCTCTTGCGGTTTCCTCACTTGAAGGTCTTTGACTTGACATGTTACTTTACCCTCAATGTACACAGCATCCCTTTTCCTTCTTCGTAGAGCTGTAATGCAATGTGTTATGATATCTTTCTGTTTTGCATTTGAAAATGCCTTAAAGCCCAAAACTAGAACTGAACAAGGCAAATTTTCAAACCATCCAAGATGATTAATGAAAATTATAAGTATTACCTTTGGAACTGAACTCTTTGAATACAGATACCCATTGTTTAGTCATATTAGCCTGTAGCTGTGGAGCTACAGTACCTCTCATGCCATTTAGTTTCCTGATTAACAAAATTGTTCTTCATCTGCATCCTGTGACTGCTAATTCCTGCTTCTCAGGTAGATACATGGCTTGTTCCTTAATGCAGGGATTCTGGGAAATGTAGTCTGGCACCTATCGTTCTCTCTAATTTGGGTGTCCTGTGGTCACACATGATTAAATCAATGGATATAAGAATGAGGTATAGTGCAGTGTGCAAGCATATTTGGTGCATGAGATCGTAATCCGTCCACCGCATACTCATATATATTGCTTGTATTAACTTATCAACCTGATTGCTATATTTTGGGTTTAATTGGGCTGTAAAATACACTGAAATACCTGAGCATGCCCATACTCCCATCACAAGTTTTCTTGCACATACAGTAAAAGGACAAGAGGTTGGCATGTCTGACCAGGTATACTGAATATGGAGTGCACTAGACATTGGGGTCCTGCTGTGGTTCATAATACAGTCAGATTTAGACACCCTAAACAGCTGCAATAACAGGAAATTAGAGGTAAGACCTATTAAAATACAGAGCAATTCCTATCTGATTTGAGATATTTTTTTTATTTTATTAAGGCTTTAACCTGTCCAATAGAAAAAACATTATTCTAGCAATTCCTGCACAGTAGTGGGCTCGAGCAGGCTGTTGCACACATTGACTAAGTTTATCGATGGTCTCAATTAGAGATAGACTCACAGAGCGTTTTACTGGGCTTTGTCTCTGCTCCAAAGCAGAGACAGTGCCAATGGATATTTTTATTTGCAAGATTTCTGCCAAAAATAACTTGGAGGGTCAAAAGCCCAGTGCAGAGGGCTCTGCGGGGACAGCTAAGTTTACTTGTTCACAAAGAAATAACTACAAGCGCAGCTGGTAGAGTTTTCTCAAAACATAAGGGGAAACATTCTCTTGGGGGAACCAAACAAACAAAATGTGCACTGTTTTTATATGTCCCTGGTTCAGCGAGGAATCCGGCAGGTGTTTCCACAGTCCTGGTTACATGCTGCTTTTTTTGTTTGTAAGATGTAGGGTAGTTAATTAAAAGCAGAAGTCACAATTGTTTTTAGTTATTTGTGGAAGGAGGCAGGTTTTGATCCCTCACTGGGTTGTTATCACTATTACAAATTCTGGCAGAGAAATCTTCATCAAGCCACATTACAGCCATGAGAAATGACGTTCTGTGTTTTGGGATTTTCATTGATACTGCATTGCATTTTCCATATTTCCTGTAGAGATTTAATTAGGGGGAACTGCAATGCTATATCAAATAGAAAGCTCTGCATCAGTGAGGACCGACCCCAGGGACAGCCAGGGAATACTGGATGAGCATCGTCTAGCATCAGGTAGTGGAAACCTTCAAAAAAAGACTGGTATTGAAACATAAAAAGTATTAAATGTAGTGTTGCCCACAAGGGAAAGAATGGGTATACAATTTCAGAAGAATCCTAGAATGATAGCATATACCATAGGAATAGATGATAGATCGGCAGCACAGTGGCCAACACTCTTGCCTTGGCAGTGCCAGGTCCTACGTTTTATTCACAGCCAGAACACTATCTGCAAGGAGTTTGCATTTTCCTCCCACATCCCAAAAACTTTCAATTAGATTAACTGGCTTCCCCTCAAAATTATCACTGAACTGTTCCTTTGATAGTTAGTGATACGACTATGGACTTTGTAGAACACTATGTATGTCGATGCTATATACAAGTAAAAACCAGTGGATACCCTCTTCCCAATGGACAGTAACCTACTAGTATGGAAAACTCCACCCTGATCTAGCTCATCTGTAGAGAGTGCTACCGCAGTCCACGGCAATGGATATAACCAGTGGTGAATTTGGCCCAGGTTTTGCACTAAGCACCTCTTCCTAAAAAATAGCGATCCTTTTTTTTTTAACTGTTCATCACTTTTTTTTAATGTAGTTTCTTTGTACATGACATATCTCCCAAAACAAAGTCAGATCTATTAGAAATGTAGAAATTGCAAGAGTCCACCTTGTGCACAGACCTCAAAGACATTCATAATTTTCCTGTTGTTGTACTGATATCTGCATACCTTAAGAAATGCTCCTGATACATTGATCTAGTCACATCCTGGAAACAATAATTGCAAGATTTTTTAACTTCTGTTAGTAGCTTTGAATTTGTTACATCTTGATGGCATAATACAGAAGTTATACATGAAATAAAACACTTGTGCTGTATTTGAGTCTGTCAGTACAGTAAATATTCCTGGACCGCCAAGAGCATGTTGACTTGGTAAGGTCAATATTTACTGCAAATGGGACATATGGATTAATAGAGTAAACCAATGTACATGTGGTTTGTTTCCAATGGCCCAAGGAAATGTGGATTGTTTTGGTGTTCTTGGTTTGGTTGTCTCTTTTGCAAAACAGGAAGATCCTTCAACATCTATGAATTATTGTTGCGAATCAGTCTAACGGATACAATAATTTGTATGAGTTCTCTCTACCTTTTATAAAATTTAGGGTCATGTGACTTTTGTGGGACAGGGCTGATTGCTTGGTAATCGCTTAGTGTTGTCACATGAGGGTGGTCGCAAACTGAACTGCCCACCTGGAGCACCTCAGATCGTACATGAGCTGCTGGGGGAAGGTGGCATTGAACTTGTTCCATTGACCCACATTGGCAACGCACAGATTTGCTTTTATCATATTAGTTTGCTAGCTTTATGTAACCAATCACAACTCACCTAGCATTGCAGCTTATTTCTGTTTCTTTTACCTCTACCTCTTCTATCAATGCCAGGACAGGAAACTTTATTATGTAAATCATCACTGGCCTCCCTCAGTCCTGTTACTGTGGACGAAGTCTTAAGTCTCCTCTCATCATCTCCGTCCACTACATGTCCACTGGACCCAATCCCTTCTGATCTACTCCGTG
>NC_092859.1:36200862-36221826 GCF_032062135.1 Pyxicephalus adspersus
ATTTAATGTACAGCGCTGCGTAATATGTTGGCGCTATATAAATCCTGTTTAATAATAATAATAATAATAATAATAATGTACTAAATATTTCCTTTGCTATTAACCGAGAACTGAAATCACCAGTTCATTGATGATTCATGCTGGTTTTAGAAGCTTATGAAATATGTTCAGTCATAATGGAGAATACCAAGCTGGTACCATTTCCTAATAAGGCCCCAGTGCTGTGTACTTACTCCCTAGAGAACATTAAAAGCTTTCCATCCGGCTGCACACTTAGATGGGGGCAAGGAAGGAATTCAAAAGGTGACATTCAGGGGAAGTGCTAACATGCAGTTTATACAGACACAGGTGCAATAACCATTGTCATATATCACAATTTGATTAGAAGTTCTGTCAGAAGGCGGCAATGTTTCATTTTATTACTTGTTTAAAGGTAAATGTGCCCAGACCACATGCACTAAAATAATTACATATTCTGAAAAAAAACTTTAAAACAAACCCTCATATCTGTAAGAATAAAGTAGAAATTTGTTCACTGAAATCTTTCAAAGAGATGGGATCTTGGCAGCCTGCCAGCTCTCTAACATAACCAGCAGATGTTTCTAAGTTGTTAGAAACAGGCTGAACTTCCACTGCAGAGTGATTGTTGTTTCTGAGGATATTTTACAAAGAATACTTGCACACCTAGCAGAGTTAAGGGATGGCCTGTTCTACTTGTTCAGTGCTTAGTATATATAAATAAAAAAAGTTTTTATTGTAATAACCTGGACACAGATGCATTTTATGTGTTAGTCTTTGTTGCAGAAATATTAGATTATGATATTATACTATATAATTTCTTTTCTCTGTTTCTTCAGCTTCCCAACAGGTTATGGGCCCATCTGCAACCAAAGTACTTCATATACAGTTTGGAGTTATAGCAATATAGTCTATATATGTATAAATCATATATGGTATATATATATATATATATATATATATATATATATATTAAAGTTATAAATGAAATCACTGCTGATAGGAGAGGATACATGGAAGTGCATACAAAAGCCCTAACCAGACCCATCTACGTATGAGTGGACAGAGAGAAATAGAAAGCTCAAAGTACTATATCTCAGAGCAGGTTTGGTTCCAAGTTTGTTGGATCACCCAGGTTCATGATAGTGTATCTTCTCTAGTCTTGGAAAGCTTTAATAAATCAGGTCTAATGCATCTGAAAAAAGTGGGGGAATAGGAAGATATCAGCTTACAAGATTTCTTGCAGAATCAACAAGTAATTTTTGCAATTATTGGCTAAAACAAAATATATCAACAGTATATGTAAGTGACCAAGTTAAATGAAATATGCGAAGGTAATTGTTAGGGTTTAGGCCAACTCTTCTCCAGCGGTGGATGTGCACACGTGAGGGAGGTAACACATATGCCACGTGTAGCAGTTCTCAATAAAGAAAATGGAATGATTCACATTCTAAATTATTGTTTGCTGATCTTCAAGACACGCTCCTATCAATCCCTGATTGTGTTATCTCAGAGCTGTGATTGTTAGCGCTGACAGATTGGATTGGTAAATCTTAATCTGATTGGTTGTTATTACACAAACATTCTTTTATATTTTGCACACAGTTTGGCCCATATGGTTCAAGTTACTATAGCTATTTGTAAACCTGCTCTGACCTCGGCAGCATTTTATAGTCGGATTGTTAAAACTCCACACACTAATCCTTATCATGGACAAGAATATGAAGGCAGCTGCAGAGGTCACACTCTATTTCACTTGATGTAACACATTAACACCACACGTGGTAACTGTAGTTTATCTAATTTGTGGATTCACACAATCATCTCGTGTCTTATATCCGTTCCCCAGAGTTCTCAGTTTTGGAATTCAGAGACTCATAATAAATCAAATATTGTGCAACACATTAGCTGTTGGGGGCACACACTGCTGTTACCTTGATACAAAATATTTTGCCTGCATCACCTAAAAACATCATAATGAGATACATATTGCATATAGCATGTGCTAGGCTGTGAAATGGTCATAAAACAGGACAGGGAGATATCTGATCATGTGCTAAATTGCTGTGATTGGAAATGAAGGGATTCCTGTGGAGATAGCTTTTTTCTTGCAGCTTTACTAAAACGGGAAATGGAATTCTGGTCTAAAATATTGAAGCTGTCATCTTCATCCTTTTTTCAGTAGTGTTGCTCTTTAAATTTAGACAGCCATGAAATTAGTCCAAATACTGTACATTCAAGTTGACTTCACCCAAACAATTTACATTTTCTAATCAAATTTGAGTTTCAACATGGGCCCCTCCAGTAATGTCCCCCTATTTTATCTAGGTGATGTGTTGTAAAAGGCAATTTCTGTCACTGTTTGAAAACCCCTTACATTTTTAAGGGGGTTTGCTCAGTACAGCAAATACAAAAATAGTTTTTACAGTTCTACAATGGGAGAACTTCAAGTTACATGTTGCAGAAAGCTTTATTTGCCATCACTCTGAACCCTTTAAAATTTACACTGGGATACATTTTTAAACTTCTATAGTGGTACATAGGAAATTTTATTTAGGTGACCTAGACCTGTTGTAAAATCCAACATAAAATTGCAATACACTTTGTGTGTACTTACTTTTGCAGTAAGTTAGTTTGCACAGTTGTACACTGGGATTCTATCTATGTTGTCAAAAGATTTTTTGTCACCATTCTGAATAACCAAAAAAAAATTGCATTACACTTACACTGTGTTTTCTCATTTTTGCAGTACAAAGTTGTACACAAGACATTTTAACTAGGTTTACATACGTAAAAAAGTATTTCTATCACTGTTCACACAATGGTATGTGTTTAACTTAGCAGTAACAAAGTTTCTATAGTTGTACACTATGATTTTTATCTGTGATAACTTTTAAGTGTTTGAAAAATTATTGGTATTGATATTGTTGAAAAATATTTTTTGGACTATTCTAAGCCTTCCATAAGGTCTTATTGTCTAGATTTAAAACTGGGTTTTACAAATACTTTTTTCTGTCTCCTTTCTGATTATTTGTAGTTTACTTTGTATGTGCTCAATGTTTGCTACAGGTGGGCGGCCTTCACTTGTCTGGTTTGTAGTGATGCCATATGCTTTCTTTTTTTTTGTTGTAATGAATTTATTGGCACTCTGTAGGATATTCAATGTTCAGGATATTATTTCATAACCTAACCCTGATCTATACTCGTTTATTGCCTTATCTCTGACTCTTTTAATGGTTTCCTAGCACAGAGAAGGAATACATAAGCACTCACTTTTCAGTACGTATATATATATATATATATATATATATATATATACCCTTGTTATATATATAACATTTAAACTTCAGATAGTAATGGCAAGTAATGGCAATGTAAATATAAATGGCTAATGGCAATGTAAATATGAGATAGCCATGTACAGTTTTTTGTATTTATCTAATATTGCATGTTTTATAATTGTATTGTTATAGTGCAGATAAAATATATTTAGGAAACCACATACAAAACAAATTACATTCTCTTTCAACCTTATGTAACCTTGTTTCATGTCGTTGACTTGAAATGTTTTTTTCCCCCTGGAATTGTACTTTCACTTTAACTAATAAAAATTCATCTTTCCGGCTAATGGTTCCTTTTTTTGGTTCAGTCTGCTGTATTGCAGCCACCTTGATTCCCATACTAGAGTAAACACATCCAACCATCAGGATGAGTCACACTGTCCTTTGGCTACATTGCTCTGTATCCACGGAGGTCAAGGCTTGGAGGGAGTGAACATGAAGGTTTTTTGGGCTGAAAAAGGCTCCCTGTGGACAAAATCCGTGATCGTCTTCAGAACAGATCCAGCTAAATATAACCTCTCTCAACCACAAAAGGCAATAAGCAAATTTATTCTCACCAGAAACTTTATGCTGTACATTTTATTAATGTATTACCTCATTTCCTTTTTGAATAATTCATTTTTTTTACTGTTTACTCATATTGCAAGGAGTGTCTTCATTGCCCTGGGCTGCTACTAAAGTTTAAAAGTGACTTCCGATGCCTTCCCACATCACCTCTCATAAGCAAAAAAATGAACCTGTCCCCATTCAGCTGCCGGTTGTTTAGGACACATTACGGTTAGGTACTGCTACTTTATTGCGTGCTCATTGATTCCAATGTTTGGACTCTTACATATTCCTACAAAGTGTGGATCCCTCATTGTAATGGATAGAGGGTGTACTTACATTTTAAAGCTGAACATCAGGCAAACAGCTCCATACACCAATGAAATACATATACAAGCTGTTTTAACTAACTTTAGAACTTCTGTCCATCCGGTTCTGAGATATCACAGTTCCACCACATAGCACAGCCAAGTAGATGACCCCACTTTCTCTTTTAAAGTTACAGCCTGTAAAATCTCATTAATTAAATAATTAAATTAAAAATCTATAGCTCTTTCAATATCCAAATGAAATTGGTAAAATGGAGGTCTGTCGGTCTCCATGATTAGATCCCCTTACCTCTGTATCTTTATGAAGCATAGAAGCAGTTCTGAGTGTGCTGGTAACATTGCAGCAGACACATTCAGCCACGTAACTTTGCTCTTTATCAAGGATTTCCAGGAATTCCAGCGCCAATTTATTTTATTCGTTAAGTCACCCCTATTTTCTAGAAACCAGGACTCTGTTCTATTTACTGAGAATGGGCCTTTCCTAATTTATATTTTATTAAATTTTAATACCATTTCACCCTCACAGTAGATATTCTAGATGTTATGTTATCACTGGCAAAAGGATTGTGTGGAATTGGTGCATTTTTCATATGTTTCTTGTTGCCAGTCAGCATGACAGGGACTTTTTTTCACATGTTGGGTTGTGAATTTGATGAATCCCATATGCCTTTGGTAATCAGATATTATTACGAAAATAAATTCCTTGACAGCTAAAAAATAAATGGCTTTAAAATACACAAAGAAATACTCACACATATTCAAGGGTTCTCATGCATGCCTAATGAGATGGAATTATTTGCATGTAATGAATGATTCTCTCTTAAGAATGAAATGCTTTCATCCGTGACAAGAGCTTAATTATTTCTATCTATCTGTAGCCAAACACTTGCAAATTTGGATGAATTATAAACTGATGTCCTACAGGACCAGTAAATCCTATGTTTTTATGCCTCCCAATATGGGTTTTTATTACAAGAAGGGGCTGACCTATTGTCTGGCTACCAAGTTGATCCACTACATTCTGAATTAATAACCTGGGACCAGAAAGCAGACTTTTTGAGTCTTAGTAATGTCATATCTTTCAATCTGCACTCCTTTTCTTGATCAGCAGCTCTCCAGCAATAAGTCATTGGATTAGAATGGCAGCAAGGTGGTTGAAGCTTTCAAAAGAAGATGTATGCAATGGTATGTTCCACACTTCTTCAATACAGATTACTCTCCAAATCAAAAATATGGGAACTGCTTTTGCTGACTTTTTTTTAAGGTATAGGCTCTATGGCTGTTATACTGATTCTGACTACTACGTAGCGAGAATCATACAGTGCAATAAAATTTGAGAATGACAAAACAGCTCAAGATCATAAAAACATGACATATTGCATTGTGGCTACTTAGTTTACCGCAGGGGTCACAGTACTCAGGTTTGTGATTGATATATAAAAAAACATTTTCCAAGATGCAGGACACCAGAGAGTGTCAATGAACTTTACTGAACAGGCTCTTCTCTTACTGATTAACTCTAACAGCAACAATATGACTCTTACTGTACAAATCGTGCTTTCAGCACTTTGCACACAATGTTCTTGGACCTTATTCCATCCCATTATCTTTTTGCCCTAGTAGTTAGCACAAAGGTTCTTCCCTATTGGCGTGGTAGCCATAAAGAAGCAACAGTCACGCAGGCAAGAAAAAATGAATTTTGTGAATGCATTTCTAAACACAACTTAACTGAACATATTCATAAAGTCTTTCGCTCATGCACATTTTTCATATTAACTTCTTCGGGAGTTCTGTTCTTCCACAGAAAAGCAGAGCTAGCCTTCATGTATTGGCACACATAGGCGTAACCATAACCCCTTACCCTTCTCCTAAGCTTATCTCCCCTGCTGTTTATGCTTACAGTCTACCCCATGCTTTCCTATTCAGAGATGTCTTTAAAGATGGCCATATACATAAAAATCTGTGCAATCATTTTTAGGACGGCTATACACAGTGGTGGACGTAGCCAACAGTGCTCCCCTGTACAGATGTGTCTTGAATCCCCCCAAATAAAGCTGGGGTCCTTGTGGGGGCCTCTGTTGGCTGAGGAGGGTCACCTCCCTATGTCCGGCTATACATGCTGTTATTATTAAAAATAAACAGTATTTTTATAGCACCAACATATTACACAGTGCTGTACAATAAATATGAAGTGGCACAGGAGGAGGACCACCACATTATATTTGTACCTTCTCTTAATATCTAGCAACAGCGATGTAAAAAAGGAGCATATTTAACTGAATACATATGAAATGGATAATAAAGAGGACTCTTATAATACATAGCTTTTTAGATCCAATAAAGACTGTACAGAGATTGTACAATCAGAAGCAAAGTGCTTGTAAACACAAGCAGACCAATACCAATTTGTGCATGAAAGGTTTATTTAGTAAGCATGCTGACCTGGCCAGGACATATATATATATATAAATATACATAAATATATATATAAATATATATATATATATATATATATATAGTCATAGAAGTACATTCCTAGAAGTTCCTGGCCCTGAGATCATTGAAGGTGACAAAGAAATTGAGGAATGGTAGTAAGTGTCTAGTGGAGTTTAATAGCTCAACCTGGGAATAAAAAAGTAATCATGGCCAGCAGTACAGCCATCAATCAGAGTGAACAAAGTTCAAGAAATCATAAGACCAAGGTCTATTATCAAAGTTACAGAATTAAAGAACATTTCCGTGGAATATGAGGTCACATTATTCATTATTTCACATTATTTCATTAACTTGTTTATTTGAATGGGATTATAACAGTATTCATGGCTAAATATGTAAACATTTAGGAAGAATTGGTGTCATCCTGGGGCTGGAAGTGGTAAATAATCACCAGCTGTCATTGTGTCATTGTCATTTGCCCATTGTGGCCACAGAGGCATTACAATATATCAAACATTTAGGTCTCTGTACAGGTTTGTTTTCCATTTTTTATACATTATAATAACTTTATTACCATCCTATAATATATCAAACTTCACTTCTATATTACAGAAGTGAAAAAAAATTTGATCTCTGGCAAACAGGGCTCTTAAAATTTAAATAAAGGTACTGTAACAGCTCTAAAGTAGTGAGTAGAGGCTCTATTCAATTAAATGAAATAAACACTTAAATACAGAAACAATTCTAAAGTGGCAATCAGTAGCTTTATTCACTTCAATAAAGTACCAATCGCTACCTTTTTATAACCACTTATTAAAAAGATGCACTGGCCAGCTAAAGACTTACATTGTGGCTGGTTATGGGCACTTTTTAAAATACCAATAATTGACAAAATTGGTAAACAGGTTGTTTGAAAATTTGAAAAAAATTCCACTGTTCTCTATGTTTCTTACGACGGTCTTCAGTTTCACAGTGGTGAATGCCATAAGGCTAAATGGTGATAATAAAGTGGCAATTTGGCTGATTCCTACCTTAAAAGTATGTCAAATGCACAGTAAAAGTCAAAAGTTGCTTTAATTACAGTGGCAACACATCACACCTATGATTGCAGCAAACAGAAAAATGGCGTTGTGCATAAATAAAGCAATTACCCCTTTATAAATTGGCCCAATATTGTAAAATAATTTTCTTATTTTTCTTATTCTTATCTTTTTTTGGTATGTTTATCCTTTGTACACTGTGTATTACTGCACATTAATACATTAATAATGCTGCAGATTGCAGACAACACAGACCCACAATTTATGTTATTTGCAGGACACTGGTAGTATAACTTGACATTGCTGTGCTACAGATTAGTGATTTAAAATGTTTCAGACTGGCTTTGCTGTGTTTTCAGTCTATAGTGCTAAATGGCAGTGAATGAAACACATTCATTTAGCATTTTTGTACATTTTTAATAGGATTAAATAAAAAAAATAGTAGAGAGTAAAACTTCAATGTTCTGTAAGAACACATTACTTTGCCTTTCCTCCAGTTTTATGAAACACTCCTACTAATGTTTATAGACTATAATTCACATATGCATTTACAGTTCAGTATAAATTGTTTTTGGCTTGCAAGGAAGAAAATAGTTTCCAGCTGGCAGTAACTGCAAGACAAAAATGAATGATGTCAAACACGAGAATTCAGTAAACAACAGAAATTGTAAATTATAACATATCTGTGTATAAGTACCATTCACTATTAACTCCTCTGCCTGCAATGAATTACTGTAATTGGTAGATTAGTAGTTATGAGATCAGCAATCTTCTAAAGAAATTGCTATTTTTAAAATTCAACTAAAATACTTCTTGGATTTTTAAAGCTAAACTTCAGCAAATATAAAAGAGACAAATTAATACAGCTTTGTAATCATCAATATATCATGTAAATGATAAATGCAAGTAGTATATCTGAATATAACTACACCACCCTCCAACCTCTTTACTCGCTAGACTGAAAAACAGCTAAAACCACAGGTTGGGATTGAAAATGGCTGTTGCAGCCATTTATTATAACAACATAGGCACAATAAAGCCATAAACATACATATATATGTATAACCTTATACAACTTTTATAATACTACCCATAAAACACAGCATTAAAGCTAAATATAAAACAGCATAAAAAACATGTTATCCTAAGGATGCATGTCCCAGAAGGCATATACTTAATAGCCCACAGAGCCTTTTTCATGAATTGACAAATCTTTTGGAATTTTTGGTCCCCAGTTGCACCGCACCATCTCGGTACCAATACCTGCAAACCATCACATGACAAAGCCATCTGTTTGTAAACCTTGCAGTTTAGAGAATAAACATTAAAAATAGGTTCCCCCAACAACTATTTACTACTATAAACCAATTATGTATGGGACCTCACCCACACACAATACCCAAATTCCACCTATCACCTGAAAAAGCGGTTGGAAGCTTTTCTTCTGGAACCAAAAATTCTTTCGGCAAAATGCTTTTTTCTGCCTTCCCAAAACTTCTTCCAATGACCTAAACATATTTCTTAAAGCGGAATTATAGCCCTGCATTCCATAAATATGAACAAGAAAGATTTAAATTTCAGAAGGGACAGGTAATGTAACTTCTGGAATAACACAGGCTTACATTCTTCTTTCCTAAATACACCGAACTGCGCATGCTCAATGAAGGATGCTGGGATATGCTGGGTATCCTGGAATCCCCTGCTGGAACTACATGAATTTGCATGAGTAGGAGATACGTAATCCCATCCTGGCCAACCAAAATGGCCAAAGATCCGACACCTGGAAGAGAAATGAATGAAGATGGTGATGCCAGCAATAGGGCAAATACAGATTTGTATTAACAAAAAATTGCGATCAGGCAGGTATGGTTATTTTCTTGCACATTGCCATGTCTGCAATTAGGGATCAGTCTGGGCACAATTTTTTATATTTTACATTTAGTTCTGCTTTAACCCTCCATTATCTGTCTCCCTTCCAAACCCTGCAATATAGCCCCTGTGTCCTAGTCTTTACTTTTCTCTTTTGGCTCTGGGTCTACCTCTATTGTGACCATCTATAAGTGAATGTACACAGAAAATGAAGGTTTTAGGAAACCAACATCACTGAGGCAAGAAAAGAAAAAAAAAGATTTTAAACAAAAGCTACAAAAAGGAAACAAGTCTTTAAAGAAAAATGGCAAAAGTTTGACACAAAGTACTTTAGCAAACTAAAAGTAATTCCACCTAAGGTTACCATCTAATTAACTGCTGAATATTTTCTTTTATTCACAAGTGTGCTAGGCAAGGAAAAAACTAAACTGAAAAGTAAACTTTAAAAGTAAATATTGTACTGCTGTCCTTTAACCCTGATGCCCTAGGTGCATGCCCACGGTTCTTTTTGAGTAAATACAATCTTGTTTTTACTTAAAAATTGAGTACTAGCTTTGGATGCACATAACCTTGAAGGGAGGAATTTTAGGCCACCCCGACACATTCTAAAGGGTGCTCTAAATCTCAGCCAACATTTTGCACATTCACATATCTCTCATGCATTTCACCCAGCGCCTGTTTCATAAGTTGATTTAAGCAACCCTTAAGAGAACAATTAATGTTACACAAGCAGCTGGCACATCTTGTAGAGTATCTTCTTATTTGCCTAATTAGGGCATTCAGTTTCATAATGAACATTTGTGGTGAAACCTCTCATCAAATTAGCATTATGTGAAGCATGAATGTCTTGTGACACATAAACACAAAAAACTGCTTTTACATTAGATTCAGATAACCGCAAAGTGCTTTCAATTATGAGTATCCTTTAGAAGACCACAGGATACATATTTATTTCAATGTCATATTCCCTGGTATTTAAACTATGCTTCATAGACACTGACAAAAACACATTCTGCACCAACAAATTGTAAAGTGCATGGTAATTGGAGCCCTGTAGAACTCATGGTTTATACTGTAGTGCAGAGATGCTGGGGAATATAGTACGGCATTGACTATTTTTACTAGGGTGTCACGTAGGTGTCAGTTATGTAATCGGCCTTCTTGACTTGATAATGAAAACTATTGATTGTGAAAAAATCCTTGTTGAAGAGTGAGGTTTTCCTACATGTTGGAGAAATTCTAAAATGTAATACAAAATAGGATGGAGATTACAATCTGTTTGTATTTCTCCATTTTAATAAATGAACGGCTATGCCATTGAAGCCTTACGAGGTGCAATTCAGTTTTAGAACATATAGTTGCCCTGTTTTTGGAGCCATGCAAGTTTATTAAATACCATCTGAGCCTAGTTGAGCCACTTTGCCTGCAGCTTCTTGATTCGTTGAACTTTTACATAACCCCTAAGACAATAATTGTAACTTTTGACTTGTTTTTGTTCTATGTTGCACCGGTATTATCTTTCCTTCCCTTTTTCTCTATTTCTCTCTGGCCGGTTTTGTATTTCTCAATAAAATGTACTATACAATAAAAAAATCTGTGTGTAGTCCTAGTAACACAAAGGAAGATACCACTGGGCCTCATGGAGGTATAAAGGAGATGATCGCTTATAAGAAATGTACAATTGTATGTATATGTTAATATGTAAGTGGGATGGCGCTTGTATGTATGTTAGTGTGAAGAAGTGAGCAGGGGAAAGTAGTAGGGGTTCTGGAAGAGAATTGGAAGAAAGGTGCAGTGGTGCAGAAGTTAGCAATAATGGGAGACGCATATAAAGGTGAGCAGTGGTGGCTTTGGGGGGTTACTTTGGAGGGACAAGTGGATGAAACAAGCAGTGGATGAAGTAGTGCAGATGGTGCAGAGCTGCAGAAATAAGCAGTGGAGAAGATGTATATATATATATATACTATTACTGGGGCCATCAGAGCTTAAATTAATGTAGCCAAACTGTCCACCATGAATGCCCAATATAGTGTGTCCCTCTATGTCCATGACGTTGAACAGCTCTGCTTGACTGGGATTGAGCCAAGCAGGCAAACCACTCAATGTCTAAAAGAAGGCCACTTAGAACTGATCATCAACAGTACTGCACATCTTCATCACAGACAACTGTTGGCCTAAACCTAGCCATTTTCCCATTTGCTCCTCTGGCTTGTGTCAATCTCCACTCTCTCTCTACTACCTGCTTCTGTAATGTTCTTGTTTGCCAAGGAGAGGCTTTTTTTAGTACATCAGGGCATAAGGCACCACACGGGAATGCACAGCAAGTTGATTACTAGGATAATCTTCTGAAGTAAACATGCCAACTTGTTAGTGGTAGAGCCAAATGCATAGAATTCCTAATTGCAATAGACATGGTGGCACAGGTGCACTCCTTCTCAGCTTGCTAACGTCTGTCAGAGGGTATCACTTGGTCTGGGGGTGGGGGAACATAGATGAAGTTACAATGCTACCCTCAGACCCGAAATACCACCCTACATTTTGCAAAGTGGGCACAGATCACTCCCTCTTTAGACAGAATAGACGTGTCTTGTTGTTTATCAACTGACTCATGGCAACCAATTTGTTCAACCTGTCACAAGCCTCTGCTGAAAAATAACTGTTCAATCAAGGACAGGCTGGAGTCATATGGCTCCGGAGAAAACCCAGTATAACTTGTTATACATTCCTCACATTTTTCTTCTGCAATCTGAAACCAAGGATTAACAGAGTAATATAGAAAACAGTTCTATGTTTCATACAGGATCCTCAGATACATGCCACAAATTGTCCATTTTTGATATATCCTGTCCAATAATTTTTCTTCCCAATATATAAAAGAATGTATGAAATCTGGGAACCTCGGTATTTCTATATTAACCTACCTAAGTCAAAAATAATAAATGTTAATTTGATTTTACTTTTAGCCAACCAGATTAAACGTTCCTTTCCTTTCATTTAGAGCAATGAGGCTATCACACATCTTGGCATGAAAATAACTGCAGACCCTCCTAAGCTGCTTGATCTCACCTTCCTCTTTTTTCTATAACAAGAGAACTATAATTCAAATAAGCCGAAGCTGTGGACCATATCCTCCATTTAGATCCCAGGCTCAGGGAGGTCAGGGGGATGTGTCTTCGGATGCAACCAGCCCACTCTTCCATCACAGGCTGCGATGAGAGAGTGGGTAGGTTCTGGCATCATGGCATCACTATGAGGGGAGTTTTTTCCCCTTTGAGTGACACCCAGCTTTCCACAGAGCGGTCCAGAGACGTAAAACTTAGTAGTCCGCTGGTCTGAAAAGGTTGGTGACCACTGTCTTAGAGTAATCCAAAAAGCTAAAATATCTCTAAGTTTTCTAGGATATCTCTAAATTTTGAAGGATACTCCTATTCTACTGTACTGTTGATCACATAAGAGCAGAAGAAAGTCTGTGAAATCCCAAATTAATCCAATATTCTAGAACACCCCAATATGGACGAAATACCAGCCTATGGGTGGACAGTGAAGGAGAAGCAGACCAGTGGTGCGATCATTTCTTAGTTACCCTCCTATCATTATTCTAAGCTGTGCAGGGGACTGCAAGAGGCTTATAACACCAGGCCAAGTTTAGATACTCTATGTAAAATTTACATTTATTGATGTATTAGTTAATACAGAATACCTCTAATTTGTGTATTTTATATCGTCGAGATTCAGCTTAAAATGCTATAAGTACTATGATAACATATTAATGTCCTCACAGACATTCCAAGAGATCTTTGTAATTGTTTATTTGATAAGCCGTTTTACAGTTATGAGCACATTATATTGAATTGCCACAACTGACCTAACAGTCATCAATACATGTCTTATTTTTATTGAGAAAACAAGGGAGACGCACTGTAGTCATCTTAACAATAAATAAAAGCTACAAGTAATCCATAAAGAAAATAAATAAACCCATTTCAGCTTGGCAGCTAGTAAATTTGTCTATTTAAATTGAAGACAATCAGCTTCTTGTTTATGGAGCGATGACAGATTCTCTGACAGAGCTGGGAAGTTGGTAAAATTTATGGGATGAAGAAATCTATGTGACAAGAATACAGTGATTCATAGACCTGTAAACTAAGAAGGTAATTAGGACTACTTGTGCCAGTAAATGAAAGTATTGTGGCTCATTGAGGACCTCATAGATTTAAAGGGAAGCCGACAAAGGACTAAAAAGATAATTAAAATACAGTTACATGTAAAAATAGATATGCAATATTACAGGGAAGTTCATTGAGCTTTGGACTTTATCGTGAAGTGTCATGGTATGTTGTTTTTGTTTTACTCGTCATATTATTACAGAAATATTAATAAGAACAACGTCCATTTTTAAACTGTGGACTTAAAGGGATATTATCATGGAGAAGCCATATCTGCTCATTACATATGCAGAATCATCTTTCTGTTCTTCTGTTTTACATAGCACTTGTGCTTTACTGTGCTTTCTCATAATGCAACTTTGTTGGTCCGCTGACATGTTTAAATCAATAATGATTTTGTGGCTGATATCCCATCTTAGCAGAGAGACAGTACAGCAGAATCAAATAGAGAACCTCTCCGAATAAACTCTACAACCACCAATAAGGGCAGGGGCACAAACTTTTTTTCTGACCACCAATATAAGGGGGGCATTCTACATCCCACTGACCACCAATGAAGGGGGGTATTCTTCCTCCCACCAACCTCCAATAAAAGGGGGCATTCTACATCAGACTGACCAAAAATACATTTTTTCTTCTGACAAAAAGTAAGGGGGCGTTCTACTTCCCAGTGACCACCAAAATATAGGGGCATTCTTCTTCCCACTGACAACCAATATAGGGAGGCATTGTTCCCCCCATTACCCTTCAATATAAGGAGGCATTCTATGTCCCTTTGACAAAAAATAAGGGGGCATTCTACATCTCAGTGACCACCAAAATATAGGGATATCCCTCCTCCCAGTGACTACCAATATATGGGGGCAAAGAATAAGAAAAAACAAAAAATTAATTATTCCTCTTATTGATTACCAATGTAAGGACACATACTAACACCCACTAATCAAGTTAGGGAACATTGTTTCTTCCACTAACCACCAATGTATTAGGCATTCTTCCTTCTAATGACCACCAGTATAAGGAGCATTCTTCTTCCCACTAAGCATCAGTATAGGGGGCATTTCAATTTCCATTGACCCCCATTATAAGGGACATTATTCTTCCCACTGATCTTCAGTATAAGGGGCATTCTTCTTCCCACTAAGCATTCCAATCTCCATTGACCCAAGTATAAGGGGCACTCTTCCCACTAACCTTCAGTAAAAGGGGCATTCTTCCTCCAACAGACTACCAAGCACATTTAATGTCACTTACCACCAAATTAAATTGAAATTTTCTCCCATTTACCACAGATGTAAAAGAATATTTTTATATTCACTAAATTCTGTTGTAAGGGTGCAATGGCTCGTCGGCACTGTTCAGTGGTGAACTCACTTGTGACTCCCAGAAATATTTCTCATCAGTAGGAATGGTTTGGTGCATATTTTCTTTCTTTATTACATTTAGGAATAAGGTAATTAAGAAATACAATATTACTATTTTTCATTCTTCAAGCTTACTTTCAAATGTTGCCAACAGAGCTCAAAAGCTCAAGCCAGAACATAGAACATAAGTGCAAGGCTCAATCTTAGGTTTTAATCAATGAGAGAGTGAATAACCTAGGGGGTTGTTTCACTGACCACTGTAGGGCAGATGTCACTTGCTGTCTGTGGTTAGGCTAAGGGAATGAAAATCTATTTAACACGTTATAATTAAATTATCTGTGGGAGTCTAAAGTAAACAAAAGGTTCATTTAAAAAAATTCAGAACAGTGAGAACGGAGACTGTTGCTTAAGAAATGGAACTGCCTTAGGCTCGAGAAAGCACAATTGAAAAATGTTTACAGATATTGACATCTCTCCAAACTTCCTCTGTGCTGCAGGCATCTTGATCCAAGTGAATATTTTCACTCACAGCCATTCACTCCAGCTTGTTTATAAAGATGACTGATTGCACTCAGCACGTCTATACACAATATCACAGCTGCTAAGATACCAGTAAGAGAGACTGCACGAAAAACCGTTATGCCGCCAGTTTGTCATAAAAACAAGCATGATGTCCACATAAAGAGCTTTAAATAAATTCTAATTGTCAGGCTGAGTGATGTTACAGCTAAGGGAGAACTCTAGACAAAACACAATATTATGCAATATGAATGACCAGCCATTGTTTCTGGATATGTAATAAATGAAACCCTGCTTAAACACATGCATTCTTGGAATGCGACATGCAGGGAAGGCTTGATGTGATCTTCTTTGCTTGCAATGCCAACAGCTGTAGCATCCAAACCTATGCAAAGCACCCAAGATGCAGTCTTGTCTATTTGTCCTCTATCACAAAGAAAAGCTGCACAGTTGTATCATTGAGCTGATCCATAAGACCTACAATAGAAGTCATGATTTCCATTTACAGCAAAGATGTCAGCCTACTAGCTTGGAACAACTGTATGCAGCTAATAATATGCTATAAGTGTAATATGTATTATTATTAGTATTTTTAATAATAAACATTATTTATATACTGCCAGCTTATTACACAGTGCTGTACATTAAATAGAGGTTGCAAATGGCAGACAGATACAATTCTGCAAATGTTAGTCCTTTAAGGATCTTTAAGGTACCATAAATGTTTGTTCTTTTGTAGGGTATATATTTATTTCCTTATCTTTTACCCCCCTGGAAGCCAGGGCTTTACTCTTTCCTCCAATACTCCGTGTTGTGGGTTAGATCTCTGGTGCCCTCATATACAAGGGAGGACTGCTACTCCTACATTGTACCTAATAAAGTCAGAGAGCCTGCATCTGATATGTGCCAAATGGAAGAGGCTTCAAAGGTCCATGGGCATGAAAAGAAAGAAGCCTGAAGGAGTGGGAAATATGAAAAACTACTCCTAATGGTACCCTAGTAGCATGTAAAACTTCCAGAGAGTATGTGTGTGTATGTTTGGGATGGAGGGAAGGGGAATTTAGGATATCAGCATATATCTATCTATATTATGCTTCTTAAATGGCTGGTACATAGTTGAGGAATTACACAGCCCCATGTCAAATACAGAAATAAAAAGCGGGTAAGATGGTACCGTCTGGTGGGTAGGAGGATAGAAGTATTTTATTTTGTTGTAAATATTAATAACTATAGCCATTTTACATACTTCTGCTGCGGGAAAAGAAAAAGAATGTCCAGATTAGTTACATATGTTGCAGGGAATTTATCACACTTGATTAAAAAATCAGTAGCTCTGGTCTGGATTGGCATTGATTTCAAACACTTTATATTAACTGAGTGCTAAGTTGGACAGCCTGCATACTGTTATCACATGGTCGTTCCAGGGTTGCAATCAGACAAAAAACTGCTGTGAAAAGCAATGAAGCAATTACATGTGCAAAAAATAATGTGTCAGAGTACGGGCTGTACGCAGTGTACGGAACTACACCATAGTTACAAAAAACAAACATTTGACTTTTTTTTAAATATTTAAATATTATTGTAGATCTAAGCCCTAACCTGGTGGCATTTAGTTTGCTGGTGCATTGTATATTATAAACAAGTCTTGTCATGTAGAGATAAAATACTGTTTATACCATTATTCATCTTTGCTGTACCACCATCACTTTCTGTATACATTTACTCCTTTCAGCTACATATCATTGTCATACCTGGAAGCTATCCAGATCTCACCTGAAAACTCTGTCCAGGTCACTGGGAGTTCCTTCAAAACTTCACCACTATAAACTGACAGGGTTCAGGAAAAATCTTCATATTCTACCACCTCATTAGCTTTCCTCTTAGAAGTTCCATTTGAGAAGACTGGTCTCCCAAAGTTGTTCTCCATTCATATCCTCAACCCTATTGCCAACATTGTTACCAGCAGCTGCAAGAGGTCCTGAATTGTATATAGTGAAGTCAAGGACTTGGTCACCTTTTGGGGGTGGGAGAGAAGAAGAGTGGATCGCTGGCTAATATGATTCTGTGAGTTAAGGAAAGAATTCTCTAATAGATCACCCTTAGTTGGAATGGGCCTTAAATCTTGCATATCATGGGGAGGGCATCAGGTGGCCTTCCGTTAAAGGCAGGTAAAAAGCTCTAAAATATATTTATTCTGTGTATTAGGCTGTTTGGGTAAATTATTAGTTGGAAATACTAATGGTATTTTATCGCTTTGGAAGCAGTAAAGAAGACAAAGCTCTATCCTAGACTCAGAGCAAGATCCCAGCATTCCACAGTTCCGGAGAGCTATGCGGACTCGTGTGAGCCTCTCACTAGGAATTTCAGCTTTGTGGGTGTCAGCAAAGGTTATGAAAGAAGCACAATATCTGCATACTTTCCCTAAGTTGCTGTTAATGCACAAAATAAATAAATATTTCCATTTGAAAAATTAAAGACAGGCATTATCCCCATCGCATTTATTTTCTGCTCTTATAAACCTTATATGTGCTTCTTACAGAAATGTTAACTCTAACTTTACTATGAGTCTGGAAATATTGGATCCACTTTATCCAACCCTTTTACTTAAAGAGCATGTAAACCCTAGTAATGGAATTTTCATTCTGATCTTTTAAAAAGTTGATTTATTGTTCTTTGTTATATCTGTTCAGCAAGTGCAAAAATGACTAGTTGATTATGTCAAAAACCTTGTGAGCTTCCTTTGCACTTTGCATTTGCGGCATGCTTAGGCTGGGTTCAAACTTAGCAGTATTTTACCACCAACTGTCAAGCACTAGGTGTCCTGTAGCGGTAATAGTTGATGCTGTGTATGCCCAGTTTAGCTTTTTCACATATTGTCAGTGTGATCAGAAAGTGAGACATGTTATTGCAGAAGGTACAGTGCCTCTCGCTTTCTGCATTAACTATCTGCCTTATGCTTTTTTTGTATGCTTGAAATTTAGTTCAACTTTAAAACCCGCAAACCTTGAAATTTTTCTGAAATTAGAGAATCCATACAATTAGATACTGCCAATTGCCTTTTTTAATGTGACATTTTATCAGCACAAATGTCATTAGCGTTTTAGTCTTGTCTGTCCAAAGGACATTGTTCCAGAAGTCAAAGCTAAGCCATTCAGCCATGTTTCTTCTTTGAAAGAAGAGGCTTTCTGGCAACCCTTGGCAACTATAATATTATTAACTTTACCATTTAACATATTAAATGAGGCCTGTGGAGCATGACATATAGCTCTTGAGCTTTTCCCCATTTATGTTAGCATTGCTTGGTCTGACCTCGCTGGGACGTCCACTTCTGGGAAGATTGGCAACGGTCTTCAATGTTTTCCACTTGTAAACATTTTTTCTTACTGTAGATGGATAAAATTCAAATTGTTTGGAAATGGAATGGCCTTCTAACTCTTTTTCAGATTGAGGGGCAGCAAAAAATGTTTCTCTAAGATTGTTACTGATTTATTTCATCCATGGTATTGTGTTAACACACACCTGAATGCTCTAGGCCAGCAAACTGTTAAAACTTTTAAATTTATGATTTCTCATGTATATGATTTCTTTATGATTTATCATGTAAAAAAAAAATACTTTTAATAAAATTAAATAAAAGACACAAAAATCAGCTTAAACAAGAATACATAAATAAATGAAAAATACTGAAAATGCGATAATTTGGTATACTGTATAGTAATATATTTTTCTAAAACACCTCCCTAGTGTCCGTCACATACCTATAGACAAAACCACATAAATATATTTTCTATTATTTTGTATCGATAATTGTAATTATTTTAAACCCGAACCAAGGTCGGGGTTATCGCTCGTGTGGTTAAATAAATAATGACACGGTGTACTATGACACTGTTTTAACTCTCCATGCTGCCATTGATGGTAACATTTTTCTACATCCTTTCACTAACCCATTTTCACAAACCACAAACCATCATTTTTAGTCTAAATACGGATTTTAATATAACATGAAATGAGTCTCAGCTGGAGAATAAAGTGTTCTAAATAAGAGTTGTAGACTATAAAAACCATAACGATGACAATCCCAAAAAAGCTGATGATACGCAATGACAACAAAACACATTCCAAAACTATGACTTTTTATAGCACAGTATTTAATTAAATGACAAGATCTCAGCATGCAGCAGGTACATTTGGATCCCATGTTTATTTTTATGTGTTCTTTTATTCTCATTTATTTCTGCTTTTTTTATATAATGAATTTGCTAGTATTTTAGCACATTTAAGTTAACAAGTGCAGCATAACCTGGGAATAGTTTGGTACATGACACAGTTACAGTAAACTATTCAGGACTTAAAGCGTACCTAAACTCAGATATTTTACTTTACATAGAAGGGTAGACAACCCCTTTTATTTAAAGTAAAAATTTTTTGTTTGCGTTTTTTTTAAAAAGGTGCAGCTCTGCTTTTAACTCTCGATAACAGGTCAGGGGTCGGCAAACTTTTATGGCCACTAGGCCATTTCAGGGGTGGGCGGGAGCACACTAGGCCAGACTCTGAGTCTTGCCCTAATGGCTCCGCCCACCACCAGGGAACGCCCCCTGAAGTGAAATCCCTCCCCTCCATATGCATTGCGGAGCTTCAGGGAGCTTTCCTCCATTTACAGGGAGCTTTCCTCCGGAGCCATGGGTTGCCGGCATTAGGCCGGATAGGCCAGGGGGCGTTGGGCTGGAACGAACTGCTGGCTAGGCCGTATCTGGCCTAAAGGCCGGTGATCTAGGTGTTCAAGGATGAAGGGAAAGCCCCCGTGATACCTACGTCACGCATCCCAGGAGGCTCTTGGCTGCTCCACGCATGCACAGTGAGATCAGCAAGTTTTTTTTTCCAATCTATGTCACCCAATCTTGTGCTTGCGCAGTGCGAGTTAAGGTGGCGTAGGAAGAAGAACACAGAACAAAAAAAGAAGATGTCGACGCCTGACGCTCCCTCCATGGGGACGGATACTGGGATGATGCAAGACCAGATGGAAGAAACCTCCCGATAGACTTATCTGCGGAATTGAAGGTAAGTTTGATGTTTTTGTTTTGGGTTCACTTCTGCTTTAAATATGATTGGTTTAGGGGAAACATTTGCTGATCCTTTCTTCTGAAAAGGCTAACTGCTTGGATGTCATGCTGATTTAGTACTTTCTTTACACTAATAAACATTCATCTAGTAAAATGAGACTAGTCTTTAGTCACTTCCACCTTTCCTTTTTTTCTGCTAATGAATACATAACTAGACAAAAAATATTCTTTAATGTTTACATATAGCCCCTGATTCATCAAGCAGAATCGGAT